>NC_133335.1:9947545-10108237 GCF_042186555.1 Aquarana catesbeiana
ACGGATGGATGAACACATGGATGGATGAACGAATAGATGGATGAACGAATAGATGGATGAACAAATAGATGGATGAACAGATGGATGGATGGATGAACGGATGGATGGATGGATGGATGAACGGATGGATGGATGAACGGATGGATGAACGAACGGATGGATGAATGGATGGATGAACGAACGGATGGATAGTTGGATGAACGCATGGATTGATGGATTGGTGAACAGATGGATGAATGAATGAATGAATGAATGAATGGATGGATGGATGGATGGATGGGACGGATGATGGATGGATGAACGGGTGGATGGATGAATGGATGGATAGACGGATGGATGAATGGATGGATGAACGGGTGGATGGATGGACGGATGGATGAATGAATGAATGGATGGATAGACGGATGGATAAATGGATGAATGGATGAATGGATGAACGGATGGATGAATAGATGGATGAACGAATGGATGGATGAACGGATAGATGAACACATGGATGGATGAACGAATAGATGGATGAACAGATGGATGGATGGATGAACGGATGGATGGATGAACGGATGGATGAACGAACGGATGGATGAATGGATGGATGAACGAACGGATGGATAGTTGGATGAACGCATGGATTGTTGGATTGATGAACAGATGGATGGATGAATGAATGAATGGATGGATGGATGAACGGATAGATGGATGGATGAACGGATGAATGGATGGATGGATGAATGCATGGATGGATGAACACATGGATGAACGGATGGATGAATGGACGCATGGATGGATGAACGAAAGGATGGATGGATTGATGAACGAATGAATGGATGAATGGATGAACAGATGAATGGATGGATGAACGCATGGATTGATGGATTGATGAACAGATGGATGAACAAATGGATGGATGGATGCATGGATAAATGAACGCATGGATGGATGGATGAACGGATGAATGGATGAATGAACGCATGGATGGATGGATGGATGAATGAACGCATGGATGGATGAATGGATGAATGAACGCATGGATGGATGGATGGATGAATGAACGCATGGATGGATGAACGGTTGGATGAACGAATGAATGGATCAACGGATGAATGGATGGATGGATGGATGAACGGATGAATGGATGAACGGATGAATGGATGGATGGATGAACGGATGAATGAACGCATGGATGGATGGACGCATGGATGGATGGAATGATGAACAGATGGATGGATGAACGGATGGATGGATGGATGAACGGATGGATGGATGAATGAACGGATGGATGGATTGTACATTTGCCTGCAGTTCGGCGCCGGTCTTTCCACGCTCTCGATATTTGCCGTCAGTAATGTGGATTTCCATGTCACGAAGTGACTTATTAATTAGTTGATGACATGGAGCTTTCACACATCCTCGGCGTGCGTCTCCTCCGCCTGTCATACACTGATAAACCGTTATTGGCGATTTTCACCTATTAAGGGATTATGAGCGGCGGTTCCACTTGGAGATAATTGGTGGGGTGAAGAGGAGCGCTTTGGGCCATCTGATTCCAGCTTACACATCTCTGCCTCTTAGATAAACAGACGCATTGTGTACGGGTCACATGACTTTCTATACATTGAAGAGCGATGATTGTACATAAGATGGAGTATAAGCAGATTGTCTATGGCTAGGCTACTAGAAATCATTACATGAAGCTGGCATAAGTACCCGATGTCACCTGTACAGCAGCACTCTGGCAGTGGGTGGCGCTGCACGGAAAGCTACTTGCAAATATGCCAACAAGAAACACGCCGACAGCAGGAGAGAGCAGAGTGAGCAGAGGTCCAAGCTCAGCAGCGTTCCTCTGCTTTTTTACTGTCCAATCACAGATCAGGGGTGGGGATGAAACTAGACTCTGTTGCTTAACTGCAGCAGAGAAAAGAAAGGTCACCAACCGGGGCTGTTTAAATCCCAGGATTGGATGGGCGAATCCTTTGGCAGATAACAGATTCCACACATTGTATTTATTTCAGTTGTGTTTTCATCTGTTAGTCAGCATTAGCAAAACTAACACCACCAATGCACAGCATGCGCCGTTCTGCTATCTGCAAATATCTTTCACCCGCTGCAATGCCATTTCCTGAAACTCAAGGCAGTCTATTGTGCAAATAGTGACTTATGTATAGAAAGTGTTCTGGCTCCCCCCACACCCCACTATTGGCCAGGAAGGCCACCCATTACTCTGAGGATAGGAGGCACACTCTGGGGTTCCATGACAATCAGGGCATGCACAGGCAATATGCTGGCAAATAGGATAACAAACAGAATTTATATGGGTAATACGTGTGCTACTGAAGCATACACCGGCAATACATGGGAAACTGAGGCATACAGGAGCAATAAATTGAAAGCTGAGGCATACATGGGCAATACATGGGAAGCTGAGGCATACATGGGCAATAAATGGGAAGCTCAGGCATATGCGGGTAATACATGGGAAGCTCAGGCATACATGGGCAATACATGGGAAGCTGAGGCCTACATGGGCAATACATGGGAAGCTAAGGCCTACATGGGCAATACATGGGAAACAGACATACATGGGCAATATATAGAAGCTCAGGCATATGCGGGTAATACATGGGAAACTGAGGCATACATGGGCAATACATGGGAAGCTGAGACCTACATGGGTAATACATGGGAAGCTTAGGCCTACATGGGCAATACATAGGAAGGTAAGGCCTACGCAGGTAATACATGGGAAGGCAAGGCCTACATGGGCAATACATAGGAATCTGAGGCATACACAGGCAATACATGGGAAGCTGGGGCATAAATGGGCAATATATGGGCAACGGAGGCATACAGAGGTAATACATGGGAAACTGAGGCATTTATGAGTGATACATGGGAAACTCAGACATACATGGAAAACTGAGGCATACACCAGCAATACATGGAAAGCTGAGGCATACACAGATAATACATGGGAAGCTGAGGCATACACGGATAATACTTGGGAAGCTGAGGAACACACGAGCAATCCATGGGGAACTAAGGCATACATGGGCAATACATGGGTAACTGAGGCATACATGGGCAATACGTGGGTAACTGAGGCATACATGGGCAATACATGGGTAAATGAAGCATACATAGGCAACACATGGGAAATAGAGGTATACACAAGAATCATTGGGGAATTAAGGCATACACGGGCAGTAAATGGGAAGCTAAGGCATACACTGGTAATACACGGGAAGCTGAGGCATACACTGGTAATACACGGGAAGCTGAGGCATACACTGGTAATACATTGGAAACTGAGGAACACACGAGCAATCCATGGGGAACTAAGGCATACATGGGCAATACATGGGTAAATGAAGCATACGTAGGCAACACATGGGAAACAGAGGTATACACAAGCAATCATTGGGAACCTAAGGGATACACGGGCAATGCATGGGAAATTGGGGCATACAAAGGAATACATGGAAAACTGAGAAACACACAGGCAATACATGGGCAATTTGCAGCAAGCACAGGCAATACATGTGCAATACATGGGTAAGGTAACTGAGTCAAACACATCCAATACACGGATAACTTAGGTATACACAGACAACGAATGGGGAACTCCGACATGCACAGGCCATACATGGGTAACTGAGGCCTACACAGGCAATACATAGACAATTCATGGGTAATCGAGTCAAACACAGACAATACAGTGGCAACACATGAGCACACATAAGTAATACACATGCAATTGGGCAATACTCAGGCAACGATGAACAATACACAGTCAAAACATGACCAACAGGGGCATGCACAGGCAACTGGTGCATACAAGGGCCCAGCACAAATAAATGGAGCATGCATGGGCCATACATGGGAATTGGGAGCATACTGTACAGACCATACACGACAGCCAAGTTCCCCACCTCTATTCCAGGAAGGGTCCAGCAGACGCCTACCGCCAACCTCACATGGTATTGCTTTGGCTGTAAAAAAAAAAAAAACGATAGTTGTGTCATATGACTGAAAATGGGAAACTCTGAACTTCTCTGCCGTGCAGCTTCTTCTAGATTGGAGGACATTTTAGGCTGATGAAGGCTCAGGGAAGAGGTCCGCCTTGTACCCCCAACTATATGATTACTTTAAATACCGGCAATTTAAATCCTATTTGTAATTGCATTTCCATAGACTTCCAAATGCAATTTAAAGCCTTTCACCGTAAAGGCCCCAATGTCATGTCTGGGGGGCCCCTTTAAATCCAGGAATGATGTCATGGTAGAAGATGGCCACGCCCCTTCTCACCTTTAAGGGAGGTGAAGGGGGCTTATTAGACCGCCATCCAGTCCCCGGCATCACCTTTCCCAGAGCAGATAATGAGCTTTGAACATGAAAGAGTCGCAGAGACCTCGTTCTTGTCAAGCTGTCACTCACGCGGGGCCCGGAGATCTCAAAACATCGACATGAAAGAGCGGGGAGCTGTCAAATGCGTGTTTGTGGCTTTTCCTTGCTCCTGCTCCCTCCACTCCGTCCTTAACCCCTTAATCTTCCCAAAACCTCTAATTACGTGTGCAGGCAGTCGCTTGACACGTCGTTAAACCAAATGCCGAGTAGCCGGCTTGTACCGTACGGGCTTTGCGGGATCCACTTAGGGGTGATTAAGGTGCTGTAGGGGGATTAGCCGAGTATTATGTGGATCCAAGATGGGATTTATATCACTTTATAGAGTGTGGTTAGGTAGGGGTGAAACTCGGGGAAGGGCACAGTGCGCCACTGCCTAAGGCTGCGAGACGATGGGGCTCGGTAAGGTTACTACAATCAGACACGCACATGGATGATTTTTGGCAAAGCACTACTACAATACATGAACCCCCCCCCCCCGCCATGAATCAAGTCGTTGTGTGTAGTATTGATTTATCACATATGTGGAGCATCGTACGATCTTCTATGTGCAGCAATCAACTGAAAATGTTTAATCGCCAAGGATTTTAGCAGTACAATCCCCTTTAAAATAATCACCCATGTGCGCTGAGCCATAGGCTGTCCACTAGAGCGACACTTCTCACTGATTTTTTACCCCCAAGGAACTCTTGAAATAAATTTTAGATCTGGTAAAACAAAACGCATGGGTGGTCAGTGGGAAGAACATTCCTTACATTGGAATTCTGGGGGAAGAATGGTCCTTACATTGGAGGTCAGTGGGAAGAATGTCCCTTACATTGGTGATCAGTGAGAAGAATGCCCCTTACATTGGTGATCAGTGAGAAGAATGTTCCTTACATTGGTGATCAGTGAGAAGAATGTTCCTTACATTGGTGATCAGTGAGAAGAATGTTCCTTACATTGGTGATCAGTGAGAAGAATGTCCCTTACATTGGTGATCAGTGAGAAGAATGTTCCTTACATTGGTGATCAGTGAGAAGAATGTTCCTTACATTGGTGGTCAGTGGGAAGAATGTTCCTTACATTGGTGATCAGTGGGAAGAACGTTCCTTACATTGGTGATCAGTGAGAAGAACGTTCCTTACATTGGTGATCAGTGAGAAGAACGTTCCTTACATTGGTGATCAGTGGGAAGAACGTTCCTTACATTGGTGATCAGTGGGAACAATGTTCCTTACATTGGTGATCAGTGAGAAGAATGTTCCTTACATTGGTGATCAGTGGGAAGAACGTTCCTTACATTGGTGATCAGTGAGAAGAATGTTCCTTACATTGGTGATCAGTGGGAAGAACGTTCCTTACATTGGTGATCAGTGGGAAGAACGTTCCTTACATTAGTGATCAGTGGGAAGAACGTTCCTTACATTGGTGATCAGTGAGAAGAATGTTTCTTACATTGGTGATCAGTGAGAAGAATGCCCCTTACATTGGTGATCAGTGAGAAGAATGTTCCTTACATTGGTGATCAGTGAGAAGAATGTTCCTTACATTGGTGATCAGTGAGAAGAATGTTCCTTACATTGGTGATCAGTGAGAAGAATGTTCCTTACATTGGTGATCAGTGAGAAGAATGTTCCTTACATTGGTGATCAGTGAGAAGAATGTTCCTTACATTGGTGATCAGTGGGAAGAATGTTCCTTACATTGGTGATCAGTGGGAAGAACGTTCCTTACATTGGTGATCAGTGAGAAGAACGTTCCTTACATTGGTGATCAGTGAGAAGAACGTTCCTTACATTGGTGATCAGTGGGAAGAACGTTCCTTACATTGGTGATCAGTGGGAAGAACGTTCCTTACATTGGTGATCAGTGAGAAGAATGTTCCTTACATTGGTGATCAGTGGGAAGAACGTTCCTTACATTGGTGATCAGTGGGAAGAACGTTCCTTACATTAGTGATCAGTGGGAAGAACGTTCCTTACATTGGTGATCAGTGAGAAGAATGTTCCTTACATTGGTGATCAGTGAGAAGAATGTTCCTTACATTGGTGATCAGTGGGAAGAATGTTCCTTACATTGGTGGTCAGTGAGAAGAATGCTCCTTACATTGGTGATCAGTGAGAAGAATGCTCCTTACATTGGTGATCAGTGAGAAGAATGTTCCTTACATTGGTGATCAGTGAGAAGAATGTTCCTTACATTGGTGATCAGTGAGAAGAATGTTCCTTACATTGGTGATCAGTGAGAAGAATGCTCCTTACATTGGTGATCAGTGGGAAGAACGTTCCTTACATTGGTGATCAGTGGGAAGAACGTTCCTTACATTGGTGACCAGTGAGAAGAACGTCCCTTACATTGGGGATCAGTGGGAAGAATGTTCCTTACATTGGTGATCAGTGAGAAGAATGTTCCTTACATTGGTGATCAGTGGGAAGAATGTTCCTTACATTGGTGATCAGTGAGAAGAATGTCCCTTACATTGATGATCACTGAGAAGAATGTTCCTTACATTGGTGATCAGTGGGAAGAATGTTCCTTACATTGGTGATCAGTGAGAAGAATGTTCCTTACATTGGTGATCAGTGGGAAGAACGTTCCTTACATTGGTGATCAGTGGGAAGAACGTTCCTTACATTGGTGACCAGTGAGAAGAACGTCCCTTACATTGGGGATCAGTGGGAAGAATGTTCCTTACATTGGTGATCAGTGAGAAGAATGTTCCTTACATTGGTGATCAGTGGGAAGAATGTTCCTTACATTGGTGATCAGTGAGAAGAATGTCCCTTACATTGATGATCACTGAGAAGAATGTTCCTTACATTGGTGATCAGTGGGAAGAATGTTCCTTACATTGGTGATCAGTGAGAAGAATGTTCCTTACATTGGTGATCAGTGGGAAGAATGTCCCTTACATTGGTGATCAGTGGGAAGAATGCTCCTTACATTGGTGATCAGTGAGAAGAATGTTCCTTACATTGGTGATCAGTGAGAAGAATGTTCCTTACATTGGTGATCAGTGAGAAGAATGTTCCTTACATTGGTGATCAGTGGGAAGAATGTTCCTTACATTGGTGATCAGTGAGAAGAATGTTCCTTACATTGGTGATCAGTGAGAAGAATGTTCCTTACATTGGTGATCAGTGAGAAGAATGTTCCTTACATTGGTGATCAGTGAGAAGAATGTCCCTTACATTGGTGATCAGTGAGAAGAATGTCCCTTACATTGGTGATCAGTGAGAAGAATGGTCCTTACATAGGAGGTCAGTGGGAAGAATGTTCCTTCCTAACAAATTTTGTTACCTTCTATTAAAAAATGCAGCAGAAATCTGAATGAGGGAAGTAGTTGTGGACAGTTACCAAGTGCACCTATCTACTGTATATATTATACAAGTATGAATTTAGCTTTGTATTATCATATATGTATTTATGTATTCCATATCATCTTTCTATCTATCTATCCATCTCTCATGAGGCGGATTCTTGTGGGTTCCCCTTTGCGTTGAACTCTGTCCACCTTGCTGATAATTCTGTTGACGTTCTCCAGGCATGGAGGAGATTGAAGAGGTGGAATACCTCCAGCCGCCTCCCTTGAAGGAGCTCAGGATGGATGAATGCACATTGTCACCTCGGGGCGCAGATCTGCGTGTTCAAAGCGTTCAGGTCTTTGAAAATGAAGAGCGGGTGATGACAGCGGCGCAGATAACCGTCCCGATACAACCAGGTTGGATTTCTTTGTTGTGGTGCTTAATGATTTTCCTCTAATGGGAAGATTACAGAGTCCTGAGACTTCGGAGCACGCACATCATGACAGCCTAGCCAGTCAGGTGACTTTGCCTAGGCTCGGATGATGTGCGTGCTCCAGTCAGGTGACTCTGGCTAGGCTCGGACGATGTGCGTGCTCCAGTCAGGTGACTCTGGCTAGGCTCGGATGATGTGCGTGCTCCAGTCAGGTGACTCTGGCTAGGCTCGGATGATGTGCGTGCTCCAGTCAGGTGACTTTGCCTAGGCTCAGATGATGTGCGTGCTCCAGTCAGGTGACCCTGGCTAGGCTCGGATGATGTGCGTGCTCTAGTCAGGTGACTTTGCCTAGGCTCAGATGATGTGCATGCTCCAGTCAGGTGACTCTGGCTAGGCTCGGATGATGTGCGTGCTCTAGTCAGGTGACTTTGCCTAGGCTCGGATGATGTGCGTGCTCCAGTCAGGTGACTTTGTCTAGGCTCAGATGATGTGCGTGCTCCAGTCAGGTGACTTTGTCTAGGCTCAGATGATGTGCGTGCTCCAGCTAAGCTGTTTTAAATGCACATTTAATTTCTAGTAGCGGACCTAGCATCAGATATATTTCATTACATATAAATCCCAGCATGCGTAGCAGTGTGTCAGTGTAAGGGCTCCTGCCAATGGCCACCTGGCAGGTCTAATGTTAAAAATCATGGGGCCCCATGAAGTGTACTGTCACAGGGATCGGAGCTGCAGGACAGAGGGGGGTACAGTCACTGGAACCGATCCCCCTGTGGTTCCTCCTGCAGCAGCTGAAAGCTGGGAGGGAGAGGAGGAGAAGCCAGCTGCACTGCAGAATGAATGAACAGGAAGTGCTCTGTACAGATGCTCCCTGTTCATTCACAAACTGAGGCATACTGTCACAAGGATCAGAGCTGAAGAAAAGGGGGGGGGGGGGTACAGTCACTGGAACCAATTCCCCCATGGCTCCCCCCCCTGCAGCAGCTGAAAGCCGGGAAGGCGAGGAAGAAAAGCCAGCTGCACTGCAGGGGGGGGGGGCGCCGCTGTGAACTGCCTGCACCATAAAGCTGCCATACAAGAGGGCCAATGCTACTCAGTGAGGCTATGCAATGTAAGGTCTGGGCATATTTTCTTGCCCAGGAGCTACGGGCTCTGCATGCAGGTATACAATTCCGTGAACCCGACCATACAAAAGTATAAACTCCAAATGCAGGCAAGTAAAAAAACCTTTGCACTGCTCTGTCCAAGAATGACAAACACAACAATAAATATATATAAATATATATATTATATATATACACACACACACACACATACACACACATACACACAAGAAAATGCCCAAAAGCCCTCCTCCAATCAATCAATTCATCAGATGATGTCAATTAACACAAGTGGGAGACCATTGCTGCATGATTGCGAGGGAGGTGCATTACATAGTAAATGTAAAAAGGACATACAATATGAAATAAAATTAACATTAAACATAGAAGATGGATCTGTAGACAAAAAAGAAAAGAAAAGATAGAAAAAAAATTGCATGTAAAAAAACGCAGGAAAAAAATTTAAAAAATAAATAAATCGCATGTAAAAACTGCATTAAAAAAAACTCATACATAAATAAAAATCGCATGAAAAAATCTTACAAAATCTGCAGGGGATCAAATCATTATTTTCCCCCACTGTATATAAAAAATGAATACAAATATTTTTTTTTCTCTGTTATACTGCTCTATTATACTATTTGATATCAATTTATTTTATTTTATCTTTTTCCTCTATCAGCTGTCATGAAGCTGTTGATGCATCGCTGTACATCTATCAGCATTTTTAACTTAGTGACATAAACAAGTTATTTTTAAGATAAACTTGTGATATTTATCATTATCACGTTCCCCGCTGCTCCGCCCAAAACCCGCCCAGCAACATGACAGTTTGTTTAACTAGTTAAAGCATTTTTTTTACATTTTTCTAGGCTGAATTTTTATGTGGGCAGGCGGGTTGCGGGCTCCTATGGGCGGCGGGCAGCAGGCGGGTTGCGGGCTCTTATGGGCGGCGGGGAGCAGGCGGGTTGCGGGCTCCTATGGGCGGCGGGCAGCAGGCGGGTTGCGGGCTCTTATGGGCAGTAGGCGGGTTGCGGGCTCTTATGGGCGGCGGGCATCAGGCGGGTTGCGGGCTCTTATGGGCGGCGGGGAGCAGGCGGGTTGCGGGCTCCTATGGGCGGCGGGCAGCAGGTGGGTTGCGGGCTCTTATGGGCAGCAGGTGGGTTGCGGGCTCTTATGGGCGGTGGGCATCAGGCGGGTTGCGGGCTATTAAGGCCGGCGGGCAGCAGGCAGGTTGCGGGCTCTTATGGGCGGTGGGCAGCAGGCGGGTTGCGGGCTCTTATGGGCGGCGGGGAGCAGGCGGGTTGCGGGCTCCTATGGGTGGCGGGCAGCAGGCGGGTTGTGGGCTCTTATGGGCAGCGGGCAACAGGCTAGTTGCAGGCCCCTATGGGCGGCGGGCAGCAGGCGGGATGCGGGCTTCTGTGGGCAGTGGCTCCTGTGTCCTCTCCTTCTCTTCTGTATCACGTCGGCTTCCGCCGTGCAGCTCCTTCCTCCTCTTAGGCGTCCAATAGGATCGCCTGTCCGTTCAGCCAATTGGGTAACAAGACCTGCTTCCTGATTGGCCGGGAGGAGGATCAGTGTGGGGATAGTGACGTCATGCGCCTCACCTATGTTGTGGGTTTGCGTTCCAGATGACAGAACATTGCTGAGTCATGCGCCTCAACAATTGTTATGGGCTTGCGTTCCGGGTGACGGAGAATATACTCAGCCTAGCAGGCCGCACCACCCCCAATCACATAGCCGGGATGCATATGATCATGAGATGACGCCATGTGCATCGACAGCACTGCGAACTTGTGTTGTGAATGAAAAAAAATTAAAAATTAGAAATGAAGGGTAATGCTGGCAAATTAAGAAAATTGAGCATTACCCTTCATTTCTAATTTTTTTCTGGTTATTACTGCCTATGAGATACATCCATACAGCCATTCACCATCTTGAGGAGAGCCGTGTGCCCCTGTTGGCTATCCCAGGATTCCAGTGTCCAGCCTATCTAGTTGTGTATACAACACAAGCCCGTTTGACCCACGGAGCATACACTCTTGTAGGTTCAAACGCTCCGCTAAGCCTCCTATTGTTTGGTGGTGGTACGTCTCACTTCACCTTGCTCACCGTTGTGATTTTTCCATGGAGTTTTTTGGACTCTTTCTATATGTAAATTTGACTTATTTTTGAGTCACTATTCATTAGAACTTTCCTAGTCAGTCATCACCAGTCACAGTTTTTCATATTTATATTTTTATATTTTTATTCATTTATTTCATTTATTATTATCGGGGTTCAGTACCCTTGTGTTTGACTTTTGTGTTTATTCATGTTTTTTCACCTAAGCTCTACACTATTTGTATCCACTGATGAAAAAGGGGAATGAGGACCCTAAGGTAAGGGGGGACACTGATCTAAGAGGAGGGTGGGGACACTAAAGTAGGGGGCGACACTGATATCAGTGTCCTTACTCCCCTCTGTGAAATACTCTTACGAGATTCTAGCAGTCTTAAAGGTGAAGGATATTGCTCACAAACATTAATGTCCCAAGTGAGAAGAAGCCCCTTGACTTTTTCGGCACAAACCACACACACAGAATCCAGGATAACGGTGTCAAAGGGAAATGCGGAGTCCGGTGTGGTTGTAAGGTGAGTTGGGTCAGGCAGACCCAACTGGGGCCCCTAACAGACACAGGGTGACCTACACATAGGAGGGGTCGTGGAAGCCGGACAAGGGGCCTCCAGTGCTCTCCAAGGTACGCTGGGCTCCACAAGCCCCCTGCCCAAAGCGACTCCCGTCACACATAGAGTCAGCTTTAACCACTTCAGCCCCAGAAGGATTTACCCCCTTCCAGACCAGAGCACTTTTTGCGATTCTGGCACTGCGTCAATTTAACCGACAATTGCGCGGTCGTGCGACGTTGCACACAAACAAAATTGATGTCCTTTTTTCCCCACAAATAGAGCTTTCTTTTGGTGGTATTTGATCACCTCTGCGGTTTTTATTTTTTGCGCTATAAACAAAAAAAGAGCGACAATTTTGAAAAAAAAGCAATATTTTTACTTTTTGCTATAATAAATATCCCCCAAAAATATATAAAAAAAAGTTTTTTTTCCTCCTCAGTTTAGGCTGATATGTATTCTTCTACATATTTTTGGTAAAAAAAAAAAAAAAAAAAATCGCAATAAGCGCATATTGATTGTTTTGCGCAAAAGTGATAGCGTTTACAAAATAGGGGATAGTTTATGGCATTTTTATTATAATTTTTGTTTTATTAGTAATGGCGGCGATCTGCGATTTTTATCTTGACTGCGACATTGTGGCGGACACATCGGACACTTTTGACACTATTTTGGGACCATTATCATTTATACAGCGATCATTGCTATAAAAATGCACTGATTACTGTGTAAATGACACTGGCAGGGAAGGGGTTGAACACTAGGGGGCGATCAAAGGGGTTAAGTGTGTCCTAGGGAGTGATTCTAACTGTAGGGGGATGGGCTCACTACAACATGACAGTGATCACTGATCCCGATGACAGGGAGCGGTGATCTCTGTCATGTCACTAGGCAGAACGGGGAAATGCCTTGTTTACATAGGCATCTCCCCGTTCTGCCACTCTGTGACACGATCGCCGGGACACCGGCAAACATAGAGTACTCGGGACACGGCGGGCGGACGTGCGCGTGCCCACAATGCCACATCTTAAAGGGAGCGTACCTTTACGTGCCATTGTACCGACGTATATCGCTGATCGGCATGTGGTTAAAAAAACTTAGTGATTAAAAAAAAAAAAATTACGGCTGGAAAACCGCTTTAAGGTAGGCTCAGTCCGACAAAATGATATTCTTTTTGTGTTAAAGCATATGTAATGGAAGCGTTTAATTTTTACAAATTGCTCCTTTGTCCTGAGGTTTATGTGTGTCTGTGAGGCTGTCAGTTGTGGTACAGCAATTAGGAATATTTTGGGTACAAGGACCATCATATTTTTACTGTATATAGTGACTAGGTGATACAGTTAGGCAAAATCTAGCCCGCTATGTATACTGTTCATAGCTTATTTTTCTCTTTTATCCCAGGGTGCCCCAGGTCTTTCATAATCCTAGTCATACTCACATATTGTCATTCTGTTTTGAGTTTTAACTTGTAAAGTCAGGCAGATTACAATATCAATTATCAGAGTTTCTATCATATTTCAGGATGTCTGTAAAAAAAAGAATAATGTCCGTGTTTTGGCAGCCCTGACCCCACTTCAAGGGTGGTTTTAAAACTCATTCCTGGAGTTCCTGTGAAATAAGTTTACAGGACTGAAGTTTCTTCTGTTACATGAGAAATATGAAGTCATTTTGTAGAAAAAGATGTTTCTTATTTCCTTTTAATATTGTATAAATACATAGGTTTGTTTTTATTGAAGAACCTGACTACTCCATGAATGAAGGAAGAATGGATACAATGTATCAATAGTCCTTCCTAAGGAAGGTCACCAATGGATCTGGTGGTGTTTGATGAAAACAATGCAACAGATTGAGGAAATTAAATATTCAGGATGGAGATTTCGGTCATTTTCTCTGTGCGCCAGTTCTGGAAGTTTCCATCAACTTTCCACCACAACAATCGGTCACATGCAGATGCCAGTTTTGAGTCTCTATGCCAGGGTTTCTCCACCGGGGTGATATCTGGGTTCCTGGGGGGAGGGGGGCTGCGAACGCAGGCTGCCCGCCAACCACCAGCACCATAGCAAGCAATGAAGGTCTAGGGCCAGGACACATGGTGACCCGCTTGCACAATGGCAACACATGACACTGATGAAGGGTCGCCCCCTAGGATTCAGGAGAGGACAGAGGGCACCTCTATCTAGACCTGCTCCACCTCCTGTCCTCTGCTATGCCAGAGGTAGGGCTCTGATGTAAAGGGGGGCCCTGATGTATAGGGGGTACTCTGAGATATGGGGGGTGTGATGTGTGGGTGGTACTGTGATGTATAGGGGGAACCCTGATATATAGGGGGGACCCTGATGTATAGGAGGGGCTCTGATGTATAGGGGAGATCATGTCTAGGGGACCTCTGATTTACAGGGGGACCTTGATGTATAGGGGGAACTCTGATGTATAGGGGGAACTCTGATATACAGGGGGATCATGATGTTTAGTGGTATTCATGATGTATAGGGGGTAACTCTAATGTATAGGGGTGGGGGAACACTGATGTGTAGGGGGGGTACTCTGATGTATAAGGGGATCCTGATGTATAGCGGCGAGGAGGGATCCCGATGCATGGGGGGGAGTGATGTATAGGGGGCATGATGTATGGTGGATAATCTGATGTATAGGGAGAACGCTGATTTATAGGGGGGAATACCGATGTATAGCAGGGAGCGCTGATGTCTGGAAGAGGGGGGTGGTGATGTATAGAAGGGGGGAAGGCTTATGTATAGGGGGGAACGCTGATGTATACAGGGGGGAATGCTGATGTATAGAGGGGGGACGCTGATGTATAGAGGGAGGGAATGCTGATGTATACAGGGGGAATGCTGATGTATAGAGGGGGGGCGCTTATGTATAGAGGGGGGGAAGCTGATGTATAGAGGGGGGGGCGCTGATGTATAAAAGGGGGACACTTAAGTATAGAAGGGGGGGACGCTGATGTATAGGGGGGGACACCAATCTATAGGGGGAACGCTAATGTATAGAGGGGGGAACGCTGATGTTTAAAGGGGATGGGGGGGAATGCTGATGTATAGAGGGGGGGACGCCGATCTATAGGGGGAACACTGATGTATAGGGGGGAACGCCGACCTGTAGGGGGGAATGTTGGTGTATAGAGGGGGAGAATGCTGATGTATAGGGGGGAATGCTGATGTATAGGGGGGGCGCTGATGTATAGAAGGGGGAAGACTTATGCATAGAAGAAGGGGACACTGATGTATGGGGGGGCGCTGATGTATAGAGGGGGGACAGTGATGTATAGAAGGGGGAAGACTTATGCATAGAAGGGGGGGACACTGATGTATGGGGGGGTGTTTATGTATAGGGGGAATGCTTATGTATAGAAGGGGGACGCTCCTGTATAGGGCAGAACTCTGATGTATAGGGGGGAACCTGGATGTATAGAGGGGGGACGCTGATGTATAGGGGGAACACTGATGTATAGGGGGGCACCTGGATGTATAGAGGGGGGACGCTGATGTATAGGGGGAACACTGATGTATAGGGGGGGAACGCTGATGTATAGGGGGGGACACTGATATATAGGGGGAAATGCTGATGTATAGGGGGGGATGCTGATGTATAGAAGGGGGAAGACTTATGCATAGAAGAAGGGGACACTGATGTATAGGGGGGCGCTGATGTATAGGGGGGAATGCTGATGTGTAGAGGAGGGGAACACTGATGTATAGGGGGGGAACGCTGATGTATAGAGGGGGGACAGTGATGTATAGAAGGGGGAAGACTTATGCATAGAAGGGGGGGACACTGATGTATGGGGGGACGCTTATGTATAGGGGGAACACTTATGTATAGAAGGGGGACGCTGATGTATAGGGCAGAACTCTGTTGTATAGGGGGGAACGTGGATGTATAGAGGGGGAACGCTGATGTATAGGGGGGAACGCTGATGTATAGGGGGGACGCTGATGTATAGGGCGGGACGCTGATGTATAGGGCGGGACGCTTATGTATAGGGCGGGACGCTTATGTATAGGGGGAATGCTTATGTATAGAAGGGGGACGCTGATGTATAGGGCAGAACTCTGATGTATAGGGGGGAACGTGGATGTATAGAGGGGGGACGCTGATGTATAGGGGGGAACGCTGATGTATAGGGGGGACGCTGATGTATAGGGGGAATGCTGATGTATAGGGGGGACGCTGATGTATAGGGGGGAACGCTGATGTATAGGGGGGAACGCTGATGTATAGGGGGGAACGCTGATGGATAGGGGGGACGCTGATGTATAGGGGGAAAGCTGATGTATAGGGGGGAACGCTGATGGATAGGGGGGACGCTGATGTATAGGGGGGACGCTCATTTATAGGGCAGAACTCTGATGTATAGGGGGGACGCTGATGTATAGGGGGGAACGCTGATGTATAGGGGGGGAGCGCTGATGTATAGGGGGGGAACGCTGATGTATAGGGGGGAATGCTGATGTATAGGGGGGACGCTGATGTATGGGGGGGAATGCTGATGTATAGGGGGGACGCTGATGTATAGGGGGGAACACTGATGTATAGGGGGGACGCTGATGTATAGGGGGGACGCTGATGTATAGGGGGGGAACGCTGATGTATAGGGGCACCGTGACTGAAAAAAGGTTGAGAAATGCTGCAGTAAATGAATAGAAAGTTGCTCTGCGATGGTTTTGATGAATCTGCACCACAATTCGGGTTGTTTGATGGCTCAAATTAGGCAAAAAACTCTTTTCGGACAGAATCCAGACATGAACATCCTAAATCATCCCAGCCAACTGTTTGACCTTCCTAGGTTTATCCCGGTATTTGTGATTTGTGTTGTTGTCAGTACAAGAATAGAGGAAATATTACCCACAGAGTCTCAGATAGCAATAAAGACCTGACAGGGGGACTAGCCCTTCCCCCCACTCCACCAAAAACTAAAAGGAAGTTTTGGTTGGAGGTGTACTTTAACTTCCCTGGATTTTGGGCTTTTCCCTTCAACCTGCAGAATGACACGGACACGTCTTTTTGTTACAGCAAAACTGTGCAATCCATTCCCCAGGGAACAAAACCGACACGAACCAGAGCGGCGTCCCACCGCGTCCACCGCGTCCACCGCACCATGTGGTTTGATTTTATCACATATGGGAACTTGGAGTAAAAGCCACAGAGGGCAATTCACAGCACCAAGTGCAACTTCCCATGGATCGTTCTCTGATGATGATAACCCCTCCCCCTCTCCCCCAGGAGCCCCAATAATGGCACAGCCAATCAAACGTCATAAAACCTGAAATTGTCTATTCAACGGGCCCCATAGATCACAGCAAGTCATATATATATATATATATATATATATATATATATATATATACACACTTCTGTCACCTTATATATCATCACCGCTCTCCAGATATAAGATATATTACACCGCTCTCAGGATATAAATTATATTATAGAGGAGTGACATCACCGCTCTCCAGATATAAGTTATATTATAGAGGAGTGACATCACCGCTGTCCAGATATAAGATATATTATACAGGAGTGACATCACCGCTCTCCAGATATAAGATATAGTATACAGGAGTGACATCACCGCTCTCCAGATATAAGATATATTATACAGGAGTGACATCACCGCTCTCCAGATATAAGATATATTATACAGGAGTGACATCACCGCTCTCCAGATATAAGATATATTATACAGGAGTGACATCACCTCCCTCCAGATATAAGATATATTATACAGGAATACAAGAGTGACATCACCGCTGTCCAGATATAAGATATAGTATACTATAGTATACAGGAGTGACATCACCGCTGTCCAGATATAAGATATATTATACAGGAGTGACATCACCGCTCTCCAGATATATATTATACAGGAGTGACATCACCGCTCTCCAGACATATTATACAGGAGTGACATCACCGCTCTCCAGATATAAGTTATATTATACAGGAGTGACATCACCGCTCTCCAGATATAAGATATATAATACAGATGTGACATCACCGCTCTCCAGATATAAGATATATAATACAGATGTGACATCACCGCTCTCCAGATATAAGATATATAATACAGATGTGACATCACCGCTCTCCAGATATAAGATATATAATACAGATGTGACATCATCAGATAGGATCTATTATCCTGCCATGACATCATTGTCACTGTTGGCGCACAGCTTGTCAGGTGGCAGAATATTAATGACATTCTCTCCCCAGACTGGTAAACAGATCGATTCCTTCCACAAGCACTGACGGACCGCCGCGCGTGGAAAGTCGTCGCAGAACGCCGTTGCCATAATTAGCATAATTACGGATATTAATAAAGTGAGTCTTGACACTCCTCTGCTGACATTGCCGGTGAAGGTGTTATTCAATTAATTCCACCATTTTCCTCCCACTAATTACTTCAACCGCCGCCGCCGTCTTATCGCTCAATATTATTTTCTCTACGAGGAACGTGGCGAAGGTGAGAAAGAAAACTTTCCTCCAGGTTGGCGGAGGAGATCTGACGTCTATTTAGATAACAGGAATATTCCAGGAAATTTGGGCTGAAGTGTTTTGACATCCCTCAGCAGAAAAGTGATATTTAATAAGGACGCCCCACCCCCCGTGAGAACCGCCAAGACGCACCCCCCCTCGGGCTATGAGGAGCTGCTGCTGTTTTCAAGTCCTTTTCACTTTTCTTGTCTTTTTTAACATTTTTTTTTTTGTTACAAAAAAGAATTGTAGCAAAAAAAAAATGTAACAGAAAAAAAGTGTTACATTTATTTATTTTTATACTTTTTTTTTTCCCCTTTTGAATTTTTGCGTTCTGGTCCTCATCATCTTGACAAGTTCTCCGAGACTTACATCTCCCAGACAATCCTGCTAGTAATACATGAAGGACTGTTTAAGCCGAGTAGAAAATATTTAATTAGACTTTTCAATGTCAGGGAGGAAGGAAAAAAAAAAAAAAAAAATAGTCTTCACCTGAAATAGCGCTCGTGTCCGCAGGCGACGCGTTATCTCAGATAGCATCTCACCATTCGCACAGAAAAGGACGCACCGCGCTGACAAATGTTTTATGTTTCACAAGTGAGAAGCTGGTTAATCGATGAACCCAAACGCCTAATTATTTTGTGTTTTTTTTTTTTTTTTATTTTTTATATACACCACCTGCTGCAGCATGGCGGGTGGAGTGCCTTAAAGGGGAATGGATCTCATCTATGAGAAACTATCTAAAATTATAACTCTAAAAAAAAAAAGATAATCTATAAAAAAATATATAAATGAATGGAAACAGCAATTGCATCTGCAAAAAAAAAAAAAAAAAAAAAAAAAGATTGTATCTAACTGTATGAGCCAACAAAGCCTGCTCCCTCTCTCAGCAGTGTCTCAGCAGCTCATCTCTCCTGTTCCTCCTCCCAGCAGTGACTCAGCAACTCAGCTCCCCCTGCTCCCTCCATCCAGCAGTGAATAAGCAGGTCGTTTCCTGTTCCTCCTCTCAGCAGTGACTCAGCAGCTAAGCTCTCCCTGCTCCTCTTCCCAGCAGTGACTCAGCGGCTCACCTCTCCCTGCTCCACCTCCCAGCAGTGAGTCAGCAACTCATCTCTCCCTGTTCTTCCTCCCAGCAGTGGCTCAACAGCTCAGTTCTCCCTGCTCCTCCTCCCAGCAGTGACTCAGTAGCTCATCTTAACCCCAACCCCAACCCCTAACCCCAACTCCTAAACCCAACCCCTAAACCCAACCCCTATCCCCAACTCCTAATCATAACCCTAACCCCAACTCCTAATTCTAACCCCTATCCCCAACGTCTAATCCTAACCTCAACACCCAACCTCAAGTCCTAACCCCAACCCCTAACCCCAACTCCTAACCCCAACACCTAACCTCAAGTCCTAACCTCAAGTCCTAACCCTAACCCTATCTCCAACTCATAATCCTAACCCCTATCCCCAACTTCTAATTTTAAACTCAACACCTAACCTCAACCCCAACTCCTAATCCTAACCTCAACTCCTAACCCCAACACCTAACCTCAACACCTACCTAACCCCAACACCTAACCTCAACACCTAACCTCAACTCCTCACCCCAACTCCTAATTTTAACCTCAACACCTAACCCCAACACCTAACCTCAACACCTAACCCCAACACCTAACCTCAACACCTAACCTCAACTCCTCACCCCAACTCCTAATTTTAACCTCAACACCTAACCTCAACACCTAACCCCAACACCTAACCTCAACACCTAACCTCAACACCTAACCCCAACACCTAACCTCAACACCTAACCTCAACACCTAACCTCAACACCTAACCTCAACACCTAACCTCAACAACTAACCTCAACTCCTCACCCCAACTCCTCACCCCAACTCCTCACCCCAACTCCTAATCCTAACTGTAACCCCAACTCCTAACCCCAACTCAGCCCCAACTCCTAACCCCAACTCCTAACCTTAGCCCCGATTCCTAGCCCCAACTCCTAGCCCCAACTAACCCCAACTCCAAACCCCAACTCCTAAACCCCAACCCTAACCCCAACTCCTAATCCTAACCTAACTCTACCCCCTTGCCCTAAAAAAAAAAAAAAATAATAAATGAAAAAAAAAAAAAAAAGCTGATGGAAAATCTAAAAATAGCTAGCAACAGATGATGCAATAGATGATAGTTCTCCCTATTGGCTAATAAAAAAAACGGCTAAGCTCAAAAGCCCTGTATAAAAACACGCATGTCGTGCATAAAGACATGCCAAAATCGTGCATAAAAACACGCAAAAAAAACCCAAAACGCTCAAAGGTGCTATGCTCGGGTGTGAATGCAACCTAAGAGATAGCCAACAGATAGTTCCACCAACTGTATAATCAGATGGCGATTTGCCCCCCTATAATAAAAATGTATATCTCCCCCTAAAGGTTCTGTATTCAGTTAAATCTCTATATACAGAGGTATCAACAATCGTCATGTTTAATTCATATCGCTCCCCAGCGCTGCTGTTCAGTAGTATTAGAAGCCGTCACATTGAAGGGCTAAATGAGATTCAGCGCTAGTTTTTCGCACCTGAGATCTTATGAATATTAATGGCGCCGTTATCGCATCAGTCAACTAAAAAAAGGGAAACGATCGCTAAAAAAGTTTGCCTGAAAATTATTTTTGACGTAGCTTTCACATTTTTATATACTTGCTGTCCCGTATTGTCAGGATCACATTTCATGCACAAAAATGTGAGAGCTCCCTCTGCTGGTTGCCCTTGCTCAAAGTGGACCTGTCACCAGCCTGCGATGCTGACGTGCGTTGCGGTGCCCTGCGTTACAAAATAAAAGGGTCTGCTTTCTCGGGCGTCTGGGTTCATTCACGCCGTACGCGTTGGGCTGTGTTCCCTAACACATGGACAATCATTATTTATTTCGCTTCACGCTAACATGCTGCGTTGGCGTGCCCTGAAAAAAATACAAGGTGGTACAACTCATTGCAACAAGTTGATGTGTATAGGGTTAAATAAATTGTCAGGATTGATAAAGTTTAAAGAAACAAACACTGCAATGTGCCCAATGCACACCAGAGGGCGTGTGTTATGTGCATTTTAACATGTGCCTGCTGATTGGCCGGTCCAAAATGAAAGGGCCGCCTTATTGATGGAGAACATGCTGTATGAATGTATATGCGTTAAATTAGAAGTGTACGCTGCGTTATACTCCGCCTTATAAATGCTGCCCCCCCCCCCCCCCCCTTGTAAATACCCTTTTTCTTGATTTTCTATGTGGTCACATGACCACCCCACTCCGTCTGTGGCTGGTGGGATTGAACCCTCTCCTCCTCCGACAACGCCTGGAGCACTGGATGCCGGTGGGTGACATCACTGCTCTATGGAACTCAGTTGTCGGCCCTCTACATTACACAGGGGAGGGGCGGAGCTGGGTGGTCATGTGGCCACATAGGAAAAGAAAGAGAAAAGATATTTAAACTTCAACATATGATAACATTTCTGAAGGGCAATGGGAGGCAGCAGGAAGGAAGGTAGCATGATGAAGGTGGGGTATGGTATAGCTCAGGGGTGTAGATTTCATCCGTCCTCCAGCTAGTGTCGGTGGCGTATCCCCAATGTGCACTAATTGAGTGTTAAGGCCAGCAGAGGGTATCGATGGTCTCCATTTCTGATGTAATGGGGGACTCTGATGGAAGGGGAGAATCTAATATTTATCCTGATGGAAGGGGGGGGGGCTGTGGTGGGGACCCCAATGGAAGGGGAAGCCCTGGGGCGGGGGGAACTCTGGTGGAGACCTTGATGGAAGGTTGGGAGGACTCTGATGGGGACCCTGATGGAGGGGGAAAATCTAATGGGGACCCTGATGAATAAGGAGGTTCTGGTGGGGACCCTGATGGAAGGGGAGAATCTGGTGGGGACACTAATGGTGGGGGGGGAGTCTGATGGGGACCCAGATGTAAGGGGGGCTCTGGTGGGCACCCCGATGTAAGGGGGGGACTGTGGTTGGGACCCTGATATAAGGGGGGACTCTGGTGGGGACCCTGTTGGAAGGGGGGAATCTGGGGGGGGCAATGTAAGGGGGGCTCTGGTGAGGACCCCAATGTAAGGAGGGCTCATGTGGGGATCCAGATGTAAGGGGGGCTCTGGTGGGGACCCCAATGGGGACCCTGATGAAGAGAGAGGTTCTGGTGGGGACCCTGATGTAAGGGGGGACTCTGGTGGGGATCCTGATGTAAGGGGGGACTCTGGTGGGGACCCTGATGTAAGGGGGGACTCTGGTGGGGACCCTGATGTAAGGGGGGACTCTGGTGGGGACCCTGATGTAAGGGGGGACTCTGGTGGGGACCCTGATGTAAGGGGGGACTCTGGTGGGGACCCTGATGTAAGGGGGGACTCTGGTGGGGACCCTGATGTAAGGGGGGACTCTGGTGGGGACCCTGATGTAAGGGGGGACTCTGGTGGGGACCCTGATGTAAGGGGAGACTCTGGTGGGGACCCTGATGTAAGGGGAGACTCTGGTGGGGACCCTGATGTAAGGGGAGACTCTGGTGGGGACCCTGATGTAAGGGGGGACTCTGGTAGGGACTCCAATGTAAGGGGGGACTCTGGTAGGAACCCCAATGTAAGGGGGGACTTTGGTAGGGACCCCAATGTAAGGGGGGACTCTGGTAGGGACCCCAATGTAAGGGGGGACTCTGGGGGCGCAATGTAAGGGGGGCTCTGGTGGGGACCCCAATGTAAGGGGGCTCTGGTTGGGACCCCAATGTAAGGGGGGCTCACGTGGGGGATCCAGATGTAGGGGGGGCTCTGGTGGGGACCCCGATGTAAGGGGGGCTCTGGTGGGGACCCCAATGGGGACCCTGATGAAGAGAGAGTTTCTGGTGGGGTCCCTGATGGAAGGAGAGAATCTGTGGGGACCCCGATGTAAGGGGGGACTCTAGTAAAGACCCTGATGTAAGGGGGGACTCTGGTAGGGACCCCGATGTAAGGGGTGGACTCTGGTGGGGACCCCAATGTAAGGGGAAGACTGGTGGGGGGCCCTGATGTAGTCACCCTTCCTACTCCCCTAAATACCATGTGCCTCAGCAGTAAAAATGTACTCCCTGTCCACTACCACCTGCAACTCACAGCCGCTCATCCCAACCACAGGCCAATAGTAAGGTTCAGGAGGCAGGAAGGGGCGGGCTAATCTTCGACTTTCCTAGGAGAAGTCAGAATTTGCCTATAGGAAGGTGAATACAGAAGCTTGTGTTGAATTCCCTGGGTGTGATTACAGGTTTTATGTCCTGCTTTACATTTTGGACCCGATACAGGTTCACTTTAAAGTCGTGATATTCATATATTCTAAATCCCTTTTCTTTTTTTTTTAAGACTTAAAAAAAAAAAAAAAAAAACCCCAAAGGATTAAATAAGCTTCATGCATGTTCTAATTGATACTTCTTCCTTAACGGGCGAGGTGCGGCGGATTAGCGGCATTACAACACGTTCGGCCTGACAAGGGAAAGTTCTTTTGAAGAAGAAGTGTACGGACGTCGATCATTTCATCAACATTTTCGGAATAGTTGTTAAATTGAATCTGTCAGGTAAAGAATGGCCATAAAGCCGTCTCTGCAAAAGAAGAGATCCAACGCCGATGGGGTGAAGAGGAACCTTCCTCCTGAGAAATAGACAATTTCGGGAGTGCGGAGGATCTCTTGGTGATTCTCCATTATGCTCTGGAGCTGGCTGGGATGACTATGGTATTTGCATTTACACTACGTGCCTCAAAAATAAGTGAAAAAAAAAGAAAAAGTGATTTTTCTAAATGTGTTCATTTCCCCAGGAGGCAAAGTATATGTAGCAATTTGCCCCGTCTACCTAGGTGCTGTATAAAGCGAGATGTGAGGTCGGGCAGGGTGTCCCCCTTCCCCACACAGTGCCAAGGAGGTGACTGCCAGGCAGCAGAGGTACAGGGCAGAAGGCCATAAACAAGGCCCATAGGGCAGGCTGAGGTCACCACAGGTGGGCGAAGGTCCAGAGGCAGGACGGGTCATGCACAGGAAGGCAAAATTAACGTCAGGTTGCAGGTAATCGGGAACTACAGTGCCTTGAACAAGTATTCATACCCCTTGAAATTTTCCACATTTTGTCATGTTACAACCAAAAACGTAAATGTATTTTATTGGGATTTCATGTGATAGACCAACACAAAGTGGCACATAATTGTGAAGTGGAGGGAAAATTATAAATGTTACAAATAAATATGTGAAAAGTGTGGGGGGGACATTTGTATGGCGCCCCCCGGAGTCAATACTTTGTAGAACCCCCTTTCACTGCAATTACAGCTGCAAGTCTTTTTGGGGATGTCTCTACCAGCTTTGCACATCTAGAGAGGGACATTTCTGTCCATTCTTCTTTGTAAAATATCTCAAGCTCTGTCAGATTGGATGGAGAGCGTCTGTGAACAGCAATTTTCAAGAATGAGCACTAGATCCCATTTGAAATATTTCCAAACTGCCCGGAGATAGGGGTTAGTGGTAGGGCCCAGGGCCTCCAAACAGAAGGATATCGGAGGTGGAATTATGCTATATATATTAAGACTTTCACAAAGTAGATCTTGGCATAAGACTTTGGGGATTGCAAGCTGCATTTTGGGGGGGGGGGGGGCAGCTGCTCCGTGATAAAGTCAGAATATTACACAAGCGTCCGTTTCGGTCAGTCCCAAAGTAACACCCATTCGCCTTCATCCTGGTTGGGGCTTAGTCTCTACTTTTAGCAGCAGCTCGTCACCATGACTCACTCAATCACCCTTCCAGAAGACGTGTAGAGAATAGCCCGTAGCACCTATTAACCACTCGCTTTGATGTTACAAGTTAATTCAGCAACTTAAATAAAGACAATGACAGCCCTAATCACCACAACAAAACAAAAAAACCATCGCTTAATGCGCCCAAAATTGACTTTAGTTCATCAATATGTCATTTTGAAACACTCTTCTTTTTTTTTTTTTTTTTTTGTACGGCTTGGGGTAATTTTCGTGTGACAGGTTTAATGTCGATGGCCTTAGACGTAATTGCCGAGAAACCAAATTTCCCACACGGAGTTTAGCGTAATTGTGAGCGGCGTCCAATCAAAACGGCGTTTGTTGCGTGGGAGCCGAGGGAGACGTTAGAGACAGGTGATGGGACAGCGGCTCTCATGTTGGATGGTGGTGGGGGAGGGGTTAATGGGTAGTTTACGAGACATCAACTCATTTTTAAAGGGTAGGATTAAGCTTTGAACATTTGGGTCATGAAGACCAATGTTCGTTTTAAAAAGGGACATTGACAGCTGCTCATTCTGGGTGATCTGACCCCCTCCAAGCAAGGTATCCTTCCCCATCCACGCTCCCTAACTGACCCGCTGCTGCAGAAGTTCAAGTGAACTTGACAAAAAGAGTGCCAAACGGTAGTCCTAAAAGTCCAAATTATTTATTGATCTGCATAAGCACCTTCAGCATGTCTATTGTGACCATCCATTGCGCCTCCCCTGACACAGCCCTGATGAAGAGATTGTTTGACCACGAAAAAGTGTTGGCTCCCTTTTTATCTTCCTATGGTCTCATTTTCATCAACAATAAATGATACAAACTCTTAAGAGTCTTAAGATGTTTGGAGCCCTTCTTGTTCTTCTCAGTTGGGGAAGCCATTGCCTCTTGGGCGACCTCCGCATTGTGGTGGAGCTGCCAAGGTTAGGCCATCAAGCCCAGCCAACATGCCTCAAGTCCAGTGCCCCCCATCTACATTTTTTTGGACTTCCCCACCTTAGGTTAGCACTGGTGTCAGATGGTGTCACTGCTCCTCCCCACGTGATAGTATTCGAGCCTGGTGATTGGTCGCTGAGTTCTGAGCACTGTCACATAGGGACAGGGCTTTTTTTTTTTTTAGCGGGAACTCGGGGGAAATGCAGTTTCAGCTCCTCCAGCACTGAATGTATGTAATGGCGAAGGGTGGTGGGGTGTGTGCAGGGCTCTATTGTTGCTGGGGAGGTCTATTGTTGCTGGTGGGTGGGGTATCTATTGTTGGTCTTATGTTGCTGGGGGGGTCAACTGTTGCTGGGAGGGATCTACTGTTGAGAGAGGGGTCTATGGTTGCTGAGAGGGGTCTTATGTTGCTGGGGGAGACAATTGTTGCTGGGAGGGATCTACTGTTGAGGGAAGTGTCTATTGTTGCTGAGGGGGTCTTAGGTTGCTGAGGGGTCAATAATTGCTGGGGGGGGGGGTCAATTGCTACTGGGTGGGATCTATCCTTGCTGGGGTGGGATCTATTGCTGCTGGGGTGGGATCTATTGTTGCTGGGGTGGGATCTATTGTTGCTGGGGTGGGATCTATTGTTGCTGACGGCAGGGGATCTATTTTACTGCTTTTCTTGTTACCAATAACAAATTCCATACAAATTATCTAGCAGCACAAAATTATACTTGGTTCTGTATTTTCTAGAAGGGACAGTACTGGGAGGTGGGTAGGGGGAAGGAAACAAGGGGTGACTCGGAAAGGGTAGTACTTGCACTCATTTTCTGAGAAAAAAAGCCCTGCCTAGGGAAGTCCACATGCTCCCCCATATTTAAAAGTTGGTACCATTAAAGCAATGATGGGAAGGGCCTCAATGGAGATATGGAACCATTAGTGCTTTGTGAGGTCCTTTAAATAAGCATGTATGAGTCAGGAGGATCTGTCACCTTCAGATATTTTGAGAAGGGGGCCATGACTCCTGGTCAGGTGCAGTGAGATTCCTCAGGTAGTCAGTGTCAGGAATCCCATACCTCTTCACCATCAAAGGCTCGGGTTGCTCTTAGAAGGCTTTAGCTGTGGTAGTTCAGGATAATAATGGCCTGTGATAGATGTAGCCTGTAGCGGCCTTTTCACAGACACGTCAGATACAAGTGTGCTTGAATTTCACGTGCTGATTAATACGCCTCTGCAGGGTGTCACTTCAGGGCTGACATCGCCCGGCTGCTGGGCTCAGCTTCCCCGAAATCCCATCAACTCACCGTCAACACCGGCTTAAAGGACACGTCCACCCCAACATACACATTCCGTTGTAGGCTTTTGTAACAGAACTGGCTTTTTGTGCTCCTTGTTCTGGACATTAGGACCCAACAATGTTCCAACTATATTCCCACAGTATTCCAAGAATATTCCAATAATATTCCCACAATATTCCGCAGTATTCCAAGAATATTCCAATAATATTCCCACAATATTCCGCAGTATTCCAAGAATATTCCCACAATATTCCAATAATATTCCCACAATATTCCAAGAATATTCCCACAATATTCCCACAATATTCCAATAATATTCCCACAATATTCCGCAGTATTCCAATAATATTGCCACAATATTCCGCAGTATTCCAATAGTATTCCTACAATATTCCACAGTATTTCAAGAATATTCCCACAATATTCCGCAGTATTCCAATAATATTCCCACAATATTCCGCAGTATTCCAAAAATATTCCTACAATATTCCCACAGTATTCCAAGAATATTCCAATAATATTCCCACAATATTCCACAGTATTTCCACAATATTCCCACAATATTCTCACATTATCCCCACAATATTCCACAGTATTCCCTCAATATTCCCACAATATTCTGCAGTATTCCAAGAATATTCCAATAATATTCCCACAATATTCTGCAGTATTCCAAGGATATTCCAATAATATTCCCACAATATTTTACAGTATTTCAAGAATATGCCAATAATATTACCACATTATTCCCACAATATTCCCACAATATTCCAAGAATATTCCAAGAATAGTCCCACAATATTCCCACAATATTCCCACAATATTCCAAGAATATTCCAAGAATAGTCCCACAATATTCCCACAATATTCTGCAGTATTCCAAGAATATTCCAATAATAATCCCACAATATTTCACAGTATTCCAAGAATATGCCAATAATATTCCCACATTATTCCCACAATATTCCACAGTATTCCAACAATATTCCAAGAATATTTTTAGCCTCTAGACACTCCATTTACATGAGAATTTAAAGAATAGAGATTAGTCCACATGACAGACCCCCATTCTATAGAAAATATATCCGCCTATCTTCATATCGCTATCTATCTATATTTATCTTTACATTAAGCTATCTTTATATCTATCTTCATATCGCTATCTGTCCATTTCATCTTTATTTATTTATTGCTACTTCAATCTATCTTTATATCTCTTTATATCTTTATCTAGGTTTATCAATCTAGATCTATCTATCTAGTAAAATTGTAAATCTACCTATTATCTAGATCTGTCATCCATCCACCCATCTACCTATTTTTTATCTAGACTGATTAATCTACCTCTTTATATCTTTATATCTTTATATCTACCCATCTTTATCTAGATCAATGTATTTACCCATCTTTATCTAGATTGACCTCTCTACCTATTATTATCTAGATAGATAAGATTCAATAGATATAGAGATAGATATCAGCTCTGTCTATGTTTACTTAGATCAATCTATCTATCTTTAAGAAGATCTATCTATTGATCTTTTATTTATCTTTATATCCATCTCTTCATCTAGATCTATCTATCTCTTAACATCTTTATATAGGTCAGTTAATCCCTTTCCTTATCTAGATCGATCAATCTACCTATCTTTATCTAGATCGATCAATCTACCTATCTTTATCTAGATTGATCTATCCACCTATTCTAATCTAAATAGATAGCTATGATAGCTAGATAGATAGCTAGATAGATAGATAGATATTCTATTTATCTTTATATCCATCTCTTCATCTAGATCTATCTATCTCTACATATCTTTGTATAGGTCAGTTAATCCCTTTCTTTATTTAGATTGATCAATCTACCTATTCTAATCTAAATAGATAGATAGATAGATAGATAGATAGATAGATAGATAGATAGATAGATAGATAGATAGATAGATAGATAGATAGATAGATCGATCCTTGATTTATCTTTATATCCATCACTTCATCTAGAACTATCTTTATTTAGATCTCGCTATCTCTTTATAA
The DNA here is from genome assembly GCF_042186555.1 of Aquarana catesbeiana. Taxonomy (NCBI): domain Eukaryota; kingdom Metazoa; phylum Chordata; class Amphibia; order Anura; family Ranidae; genus Aquarana; species Aquarana catesbeiana. Next base: position 9,976,965 of record NC_133335.1, read on the forward strand.
AGATCAATTAATCTTTCTCTCTATCTATCTAGATCTATATCTATATATAGATATATAGATAGATCTAATCTGATCTATCTATCATTACCTAGATTGATCTATCCACAGTATCTCTGTCAAGATCTATTTATCGATCTTTTATTTAACTTTAGGACTCTCTCGTCATCTAGATCTATCTATCTATGTAGATCTCTCCATCTCTCTTTATATCTTTATCTAGATAGGTCTATCTACCTATCTTCATCTGGATTGATCGCTCTATCTACCAGCAAATTCATGATTAAAGAATCAATCCCCTATGCAACAAGTATCTTAATCTTTCCAATGAAAAATTCCTGTATTAATCATTTAGCCATCTAAGAAAATGACTGGAGCTTAGAAGAGACCTCACAAACTTATCTAGAATTTACAGGAACATCCATCTTCCAGATGTTTTGTTGGGAAGTGACATTTTAGTTTTGAAGTAGAGAAGAGGTAGACCCCCCCTGTTGCTGTCTTTGTCCTGGTGACCATCATCTCCAAATGGATAGGAAATCGAAAATATTCCAGTTGTCAATAGAACAGGAAGCGAGGGGGAAATCTTCCAATGGGGGCACCTTTTCTGGTTGAAGACTAAGAGGGGATTTCTCCTCACTTTAGAGAGATTTCCTCTTACTACCTGTTGTGTCTCATGGAAGTGATGAGTAATCTCCATAGTTGGGAGGACAGAGAGTAATAAGAACATGATGGGGGTTCCAACCTTCCTTACCCCGACCGTAAGCTATAAGTGAATCCTAAACCCTTAGGCTGCATTCACCCCTGAGCGATTATCTACTTGAAGCTCAAAAACGCTGGAGGAGTAAAAAAAAAATCATTGATTCTCTATGGAGACAGTTCACATCTCCAACTCCATGTCGCCTGGAGCTCAAACAAGTTCTGAAGCTTTTTATTGTCGCTCAAACCAGGCAGATTTGGGCGCATTTGTATTCCCATAGAAATGAATGGAAACGCACCATTCGCGCGATTTTCTGCTCAAATGACAAAAAAAAGTAAAAAATAATATAGTAATAATATATGAATAAATGTAAAATAAATACACAAATAATTAAAAATCATCATAAAGAAGTAAAAAAAATGAATAATATGTAAATAATACATTAATAAATAATAACCTCTAACCTTAAAAAATAATACATTCATAATAGTAATAATAATAATAAAAAAAATAACACCCAAACTTGAGCAAAAAAATACATTAATAATAATAATTTTTTTTTGTGTTAGGGTGTTTAGTTATTTATTGTTTCATTTTTTAAGGGGTAAGGGTTAAAGTTAAGGGTGAATTATTGTTTTGTTACTTAGTATTAATTAATTGAATTTATTTTTTATTTATATATTTTTTTATTTGTGTATTTTACATTATATTTCACAATAAGTAAAATAAATGAATAATATGTAATAATAGATTAATAAATAATAATTAACCTCTAACCTAAAAAAAATATTAAATACATTGTTAATAATAATAATAAAAAAAATAACGCCCAAAGCCATGCAAAAAAATACATTAATAATAATAATAATAATATTTTTTTTTGTATTAGGGTGTTTAGTTATTTATTATTATTTTATTTTTTAAGAGGTAAGGGTTAATTATTTATCAGGTGTGAATGCAGCCTAAGTCATTGCTCTAGTCCTGTCCATGTGCTGCTGATATGAGTTCAATCCTTTCTTCTCCAGGGAAGAATTAAACTTTGGAATCTAGTAACTCTCTTTGTATTGGGGAGAATTGATCGATCCCGATCGCTCCCCCCCCCCACACCCAGAGAATTCCTGGGTCTCGGCTTTCACCTTGGAGCGAGTTGATGTCATGGTGCGAGGTGTAGAGTCTACGTTCCTTGAAGCCCCCTGGGCTACCATGATCCTTTGTTCCCGAGTGATGATAACCAGTGATTGCGGTGAAAGGAGCGCTGGCTCCCAGTGGTTTAGGGTGACACGTCTATAGAAAGCCTGACACTAATCCACCTTCTGGGACACAACAGAGAGAAGAGAAGAGAAAAAAAAAAAAACTGTTTCACACTTCAGAGCGGCCATTTTGTCCCCCCTCGGGGCACCAAGGTGTTCGGTGTCACCCGGGAACAAAAGGAGCGGCGTCCATGATTACATATCATTTGTGTCAGAAACGTCAGTCACCGAATATCGATGGAGCGCGCCTTAACCCTTCTCTGTCCGGTGGGGTGCAAAAACATTTTTAGCCGGCCATGCACTCGTAGAATTCTGGTTCTTTTAATGGATAGTGGGCTTAGAGATCGACATTCATTTTTTAAGGGCAGGTAAGAGAAAATTCAGGGATGGAAAATTCTAACAGCGAATGCGGTTTTCCGCTGAAAAAAAAAATTTGCACATTACGGTGATAAAATCTGTTTCCATTTGCTCATTCTAAAAGAAGGTGTTGGCCATGTTGGCCAAAGTTTAAGAGCTTTCTGATTAAGGCCCGGTTCCCGAGTTTGGGAGAACATGCCGCATGACGTATATAAATCATTGGTTCCCTATGAGAGCCGTCTTAACTGGTCCAACACAAGTCGGTACGACTTTGAAGATGCTCCCTGCACTACTTTTGTCCAACTTGGGCACAACTTTAGCCCATTGATTTGAATGCACATCGCATTCAAGTCGGATCAACATCTTAACTGATCTAACTTGTGGAATGCAACTTGTGCTCTCAGGATCTTGAAAAGGAACCCTACGCCACACAAAAAAAAAAAAAAAAAAAAAAAGGGTGTGGGGTCCCCACCAAGATTCATACCAGACCCTTATCCAAGCATGCAGCCCAGCAGGTCAGTAAAGGGGGGGACAAATGAGTAGCCCCTCCTGGACCATATCAGGCTACATGCCATCAACATGGGGGTGGGGGGGGGGTTTGCTCTGTACAGTACACAGGTTTTTGACAAAGTCCTTTACTGAAAATGAAGAATGTCCCCCCCGTGGTAGCTCCAACGTGTCTTTCTCCAGTGATGTCTTCTTCCTCTGGTTCTTTTCCCTCCTCTGGTTCCTCTCCCTCCACTAACAATGTCTTTTTCCTCTGGTTCTTCTCCCTCCGCTGCCGATGTCTTCTTTCTCCAGGTTCTTCTCCCTCCGCTGCCGATGTCTTCTTTCTCCGGTTCTTCTCCCTCCACTGCCGAGGTCTTCTTTCTCCGGTTCTTCTCCCTCCGTTGCTGATGTCTTCTTTCTCCGGTTCTTCTCCCTCCATTGCCGATGTCTTCTTTCTCCGGTTCTTCTCCCTCCGTTGCCGATGGGGACAAGGTGCTTTGTGGCAAGGAGCACAGAGCCCCCTGCCCCAAAACCCCCAACCCCCAATGTTGAGGGCATGTGGCCTGGTATGGTCCAGGAGGGGGGGGGGCTCACTCCAGACTCTCTTGGATAAGGGTCTGGTGTGGATTTTGGGAGGACCCCACATATTCTTTTTTTTTTGGCATGGGGGCCCACCCATCAAATTTAAATACCTTACTCAAAGGGCCTGGTATGGTTGGATCCCGTCCATTGAAGATGCATGGAAGTCGGACATGAAGTTGTAGGGCAAAGTCAGACTGGAAGTCGCCCATGTCGGAGCAGTGTGAACCTGGCCTCAGGCTCCATTCACACTTGTACGACTCCTAAGTTGTGCTGAATTTGAAGTGCAGCTTTGATGCAACGTTGGATGGGTGCAACTTGGATACAACTTTGGCTTTGACCAGTGATAATGGACAACTGTTGCACACAAGTTGCATTGTATAACATTCAGGTACGACTTTCATGCAACTTCTGAGGGTTAACATTGAAGTCTTTATTCCTCAAGTTGCATGAAAGTCGGACCAAAGTAGTGCATGAACTACTTTGAAGTGGCCGCAACTTCAAGTCGCGCATATATGAATGGATATCTTCGCAAAACATGGGGAACGACTTGTCATGCGACTTTGATGTCCATAGTTGCATGACAAGTCGCACAAGCGTGAATACAGCCTAAATTTTCTGACTCGAGAAATGTTCTGACAAAAGATTTTTCTGAATTTCGGTATCAACGTTCAAAGGAAAATTCAGCAGTGTAGTGCCAGCTTTTCAACTTTTAGCTGCTTCCTTTCTCAAGGGATACATTGTTACCATGGTGATTGCTGGCTTTATGAATAAAATAAAAGAGATAAAATGAAATAAAATTGCACTAAGCTCAAAGCTTAAAAACGCACCATGCAATGGAATGTAAGTTTCCATATTTCTTTACTTTTTGTATTTATTGACTTCATTCAGCACAGCATACATGTTTACTGTACAACAGATACTTTGTTTCTTTTTACAATGTTTCTTTTTGTTTTGTTTTGAATCAAAATAAAAATACATTCAACCCAATGGCCTGTTCACACGAAGGCTGCATTCACACCTGAGCGTAGCGTCTTCGAGTGCTTCTCCGGCGTTTGTTCGCTATTTTTTTTCCGTGACTTGCGTGTTTGTATGCAGCGTTTTTGGGCTTTGGTGTTTTTTTTATTAGCCAATAGAGAATACTAATTATCTGTTGCATCATTTGTTGCTAGGTATTTCAGCTTTTTTTAGCTTTTCCATTAGCTTTTATTTCTTCTTTTATGATTATTATTCATTTATTATAATGTTTTTTTTCATTAGGGTAAGGGGTTTGAGTTCAGTTTCGGTTAGGGTTGGGATTAGGAGTTGGGGTTATTTATTATTTTTTAATTTATTTTTATTTTATTTATTATTTCATGAATAATAATAAATACATGTAAAATAAACACACAAATAAAAATCATAAATAAAATTTAAATAAATTCAATAAATTAATAATAAGTAACAGTAAATAAATAATTAACTTAACTTTAACCCTTACCCCTTAAAAAAAAGAAAATAATAATTATTAATAATTATTATTATTATTATTATTAATGTTTATTTTTTGCTCGCGTTTGGGTGTTTAATGTTATTTTATTATTATTAATGTTATTAATAATAATAATTTTAATATTTTTTAAGGTTAGAGGTAAAAAAAAAGTACTGCATGTGGTATTTTTTGTTACAATCCACCGCCTTGCACTGCCCGGCCGGCAATTGAACTTTATGAGATGTCTGTGTGACATCTCAATAAAGTTTGTTTAAAAAAAAAAAGAAAATGGGATGCGACAATCATCATCACTGCGCTGAACTCAGCCCCATGTTGCACTGCAGCAGCTGGTGTGAATGAGCCCCAACTGTCCAGCAGCTGCAGTGAGCTGGCGATAGGGGGCGGTGTGGTGCATGTTTCAGCACATCATACAGCTCCCTATTATTTTTTTAATTTTTTGTCCAAACTTTATTGAAGATGACACTTTATTGATCAATGCGCTGTGCTTCTGTACAGTGACATGCGATCCAGGGCACTGCACTGCGATAAAATGCAGTATGTCAGCATTTTATTACAGATCACTGCAGTGAGGACACATAGAAAACTATTCCAGCGCATTTCCCTGCACTCCATTTTGACAGCCTTTTCATTGAATTGGGTTACAAAATGCACTGGACTGAAGGGAGGGGTATCCTACGTAACGGCCCAATGCAGGTGGATGCAGTTTGATGCATTTTGATCTGCACTCCAACTGCATAGACAGCCCACAATCCCAGTAATCCTACGGGCACCGTTCACCTTGTAGTGCAGTTCAGCGCAGTTATAAAAAGTAGAGTGTGCTGCATTTGTCTGCACGGCAAATGCAGGGAACGCACTACAAACGCACTTCAAATGTACCCCACCTCTTTAACCGCCTCTCGTATAGACAAAGGACAGCAGGTGGGATCCTCTCTTCTTCTGGGCTGACGTAATATGACGTCACTCAGTCTCAGCACGATCGCTCACCCAAAGGGGGCACACAGCACGATGATCGTGGGTGCGCTGTGTCCATGGGACGTGGCGCGACCCCGGTCTTGGTAAAGAGCCAATGATGCAGCTCAGAGGCGTAGCTAGAAACTTCAGGGCCCCAGTGCAAGAAATCATGAAGGGCCCCCCCCCCCCCTCAGTGGCAGTGGTGTTGAGGGAGGGGGTGGCAGCGGTGGTGTTGAGGGGGGGTGGCAGCGGTAGTTTAGGGGGGGTGGTAGTGATAGTGTTGGAGGGGTGGCAGCGGTAGTGTTGAGGGGGTGGCAGCGGTAGTGTTGAGGAGAGGTGGTAGCGGTAGTGTTGGGGGGTAGCAGTGGTGGTGTTGAGGAGGGTTGGCAGCGGTAGTGTTGGGGGGTTGGCAGTGGTGGTGTTGAGGAGGGGTGGCAGCGGTGGTGTTGAGGGGGGGTGGTAACAGTAGTGTTGGGGGGGTGGCAGCAGTGGTGTTGAGGGGGGGTGGTAACAGTAGTGTTGGGGGGGTGGCAGCAGTGGTGTTGAGGGGGGGTGGTAACAGTAGTGTTGGGGGGTGGTAGCGGTAGTGTTGAGGGGGTGGCAGTGGTGGTGTTGAGGAGGGGTGGTAGCGGTAGTGTTTGGGGGGTAGCAGTGGTGGTGTTGAGGAGGGGTGGTAGAGGTAGTGTTGGGGGGTTGGCAGTGGTGGTGTTGAGGGGGGGTGGCAGCGGTGGTGTTGAGAGGGGGTGGTAGTGGTAGTGTTGGGGGGTTGGCAGTGGTGGTGTTGAGGGGGGGTGGCAGCAGTGGTGTTGAGAGGGGGTGGTAGTGGTAGTGTTGGGGGGTTGGCAGTGGTGGTGTTGAGGGGGGGTGGCAGCGGTGGTGTTGAGAGGGGGTGGTAGTGGTAGTGTTGGGGGGGTGGCAGTGGTAGTGTTGGGGGGGTGGCAGCGGTGGTGTTGAGGGGGGGTGGTAGCAGTAGTGTTGGGGGAGTGGCAGCAGTGGTGTTGAGGGGGGGTGGTAACAGTAGTGTTGGGGGGTGGGAGTGGTGGTGTTGAGGGGGGGGCAGTGGTGGTGGTGGGGGGATGGGATCAGTAAGAGGCAGAGGTGGTGGAGGTTGGGATCGATTGCACTGGTAATTTGTCACTTAATTAGGTCAAGCAACCTATTCCTCCTCAGAATTCTGTCACACGGTGCCGGTGTTTCATCAGATTAGGTGACCGGTCAGAATTGGTAACGGAAGTGACGTTTCGTCATCGCCATCTTGCTACACCCCGCACTCCTCCATAGTAAGGATACACTGAGAAGGGGGAAAGCGGACATCTTGTTACACCCACCAGAGTTTTGCAACTCCAACAGCAAGTCCACCTCTAAATGATTCAAACAAAGCAAAACTTAGGTTTTGGAGTGGCCTAGTTAAAGCCCAGACTGAAATCCAATTGAGATGCTGTGGCATGACCTTAAACAGGCCTTTAATGCTGGAAAACCCTCCAATGTGGCTGAATTAAAACAATTCTGCAAAGAAGAGTGGGCCAAAATTGCTCCACAGTGATGTGAAAGACTCATTGCCAGTTATCACAAACACTTGATTACAGTTGTGCCCGCCAAGGGTGGCGCAACCAGTTATTAGGTTTAGGGGGCAATTACTTTTTCACATAAAGCCAGGCAGGTTTGGACAGCTTTTTTGCCTTAATAAATTAAATCATCATTTAAAAACTGCATTTTGTATTTACTTGGGTCATCTTTGTGTAATAATAACATTTGTTTGATGATCTGAGTCATTTAACCGCTTGCCAACCAGCGCACGCCGATGTACGTCAGCACAATGGCACAGCTGCGCAAATGGGCGTACCTGTACGTCCCCTTTAAGAGGCGGCTTAGTGGGCGCACGCCCGCCACGTACTCCGTGAGCGTGCCCGCGGGTCCCGTGGACTCGATGTCCACCAGGGGCACGTGATCGTGACACGGAGAAACAACAAACAAGGCATTTCGGGTGGCACAGTGGTGTAGTGAGTAGCACTTTCGCCTAGCAGTAAGAAGGGTCGCTGGTTCGAATCTCGACCATGACACTACCTGCCTGGAGTTTGTGTGTTCTCCTTGCCCCTGTGTGGGTTTCCTCCAGAAACTCCGGTTTCCTCCCACACGCCATAGACATGCTGGAATGTTAATTGGCTTCTGTCAAAATTGTCCCTAGTATGTATGAATGTGAGTTAGGGACCTTAGATCGTAAGCTCCTTGAGGGTAGGGACTGATGTGAATGTACAATGTATATGTAAAGCGCTGTGTAAATTGACGGCGCTATATACCTGAAATAATATTAATAATAATTTCCCTGTTTTGCCTAGTGACGGGATGGGGAGCAGTGATCTGTCATGTTGTAGTGAGCCCATCCCTCCCATAGTTAGAATCACTCCCTAGGACACACTTAACCCCTTGATCGCCCCCTAGTGTTTAACCCCTTCCCTGCCAGTGTGATTTATACAGTAATCAGTGCATTGATCGCTGTATAAATGTCACTGGTCCCAAAATAGTGTCAAAAGTGTCCGTTCTGTCTGCTGCAATGTCGCAGTCACGATAAAAATCGCAGATCGTCGCCATTACTAATAATAAAAAAAAATAATAATAAAAATGCCATAAATCTATCCCCTATTTTGTAGATGTGATAACTTTTGCGCAAACCAATCAATATACGCTTATTGCGATTTTTTTTTTTTTTTTACCAAAAACATGTAGAAGAATACATATCGGCCTAAATATATAGATATAATCTATATCTATATCTATATATATAGATATAGATATATATCTATATATATAGATCTAGATATATATCTAGATCTATATATATATCTAGATATATATCTATATATATATCTAGATATATATCTATATATATATATATATATATATCTATATATATATATATATATATATATATATATATATATATTTATTTATTTATTTATTTTTTTTTTTGGGGGGGGGGGGGATATTTATTTTAGCAAAAAATAAAAATATATTGCTTTTTTTTGTTTTTCCCAAAATTGTCGCTTTTTTTTTTTTTTTGTTTATAGCGCAAAAAATAAAAACCGCAGAGGTGATCAAATTCCACCAAAAGAAAAAGGGGAAAAAAAAAGGACGTCAATTTTTGTTTGGGTGCAACGACGCACGACCGCGCAATTGTCAGTTAAAGCGACGCAGTGCTGTATCGCGAAAATTGCTCTGGTCAGGAAGGGGGGTAAATTCTTCCGAGGGGGCTGAAGCGGTTAAGTGTGACAAATATGCAAAATAATAAAAAAAAAAAATCAGAAAGAGGGCAAATACTTTTTCATGCAACTGTGTATATATCTATCTTTCTCTCTCTCTATATATATATATCTATATCCATATCTATATCTAGATCTATCTATATCTATCTATCTATATATCTATACACATATATATCTATACACATAGATATATATGTATACACATAGATACACTATATATATATATATATATATATTATATATATATATATATATATATAATTATTATTATACAGTATTTATATAGCGCCAACAGTTTACGTAGCGCTTTACAACTTGAGGGTAGACAGTACAAAGACAATACACTTTAATACGGTAGGAATCAGAGGGCCCTGCTCCTTAGAGCTTACAATTTAAGAGAATATATATATATATATACACACACACACACACACATACACACACACAAAGATACATACATACACACACGTGTATATTATATATATATATATGTGTATGCCCCACCCAAGCGCATGACTTTCTTTACTTCTCTGCTATGGGCTCCAGCCCCAGATCTTTGGTAGACCCAGCATAGCCCCCCGCTTTACCGAGATGCGAATCGCACTCCTCGCCATCAGCACTGTACAGGCCCGGCGTTCCGGGGGTGACAGGGTTAAACACACGCCGCGTTCCAGTTGCCCACGCATGGCACACAATCCTGTCATCATTTCTTCCGGGGGTCTAAAATAAAAAAAAAAAAAAAAAAAAGGCGAATTGCTGGCGCAATGGAAAACCGTGTTTATGTGTTTACAAGCAGACCACACACGGAGACTTCACTTTAAAGACTTTATTTGTTGTTTTTTTGATCTGAGTGAGGGGAGATAATGGACGTTCAAAATCAGACCGACGCAGGACGCATTAGAGGGCTGAAATCCGTCCGGACCGTCAATCTGCCGGAGCAAAGGAGCCCCTTCAATGCACATTTATTGCTGGCTTTGAGGTCAACTTATATAAAATACAATTGGTTAAAGTGACCCCGTCACCAAAAAAAAAAAAAAAATCTTCCTGTAGGGCTGAATGTATATTTTATGTATTTTATCAATGATATCCATCTGTAAGATCCTCCCTTGTGTAGACACCCAAAAACCACGAGACTGCTGCTGGGGTTCCGAACCGTTCCACCATCTTGGATGTGATGTCAGCAGACTCAGGGCTGTCACATATGGGACATTCTATAGTATTCCCCCTTCCCTTCTCCCTCTACAGGGAGGTGGAGGAGCTGGGCCAGCACGCACAGTGATTAGGACACTTTGAGAATAGGAGAGAGTTATGATTTGCCAGGAGGCACATTGCAGCAAAAAATCATTTACAGAAAGGAGAAACACCGCAAGTAAGAATTTAACATACTTGGTATTCTGTGCTTTCATCTGCATTTTTTTTTTTGAGTTGGCATCCGGGTTTCTTATTAAAGCTTTTTTGGTTAGAGGGATTTTCCTCACATTTTTGGACCCTTTTCAGGCTCACAGTGATCACTTTGTAGATGTACAGAGGGGACGGAAAGTATTCAGACCCCCTTACATTTTTCACTCTTTGTTATATTGCAGCCATTTGCTAAAATCATTTCAGTTCATTTTTTCCTCATTAATGTACACACAGCCCCCCATATTGTACACACAGCACTCCATATTGTACACACAGCCCCCCATATTGTACACACATCACCCCATATTATACACACAGCACCCCATATTGTACACACAGCACCTCATATTGTACACACAGCCCCCCATATTGTACACACAGCACCCCATATTGTACACACAGCACCTCATATTGTACACACAGCACCCCATATTGTACACACAGCCCCCCATATTGTACACACAGCACCCCATATTGTACACACAGCTCCCCATATTATACACACAGCACCCCATATTGTACACACAGCCCCCCATATTGTACACACGGCACCTCATATTGTACACACAGCCCCCCATATTGTACACACAGCACCCCATATTGTACACACAACACCCCATATTGTACACACAGCCCCCCATATTGTACACACAGCCCCCCATATTGTACACACAGCCCCCCATATTGTACACACAGCCCCCCATATTGTACACACAGCACCCCATATTGTACACAAAGACCCCCATATTGTACACACAGCCCCCCATATTGTACACACAGCACCTCATATTGTACACACAGCCCCCCATATTGTACACACAGCACCCCATATTGTACACACAGCACCCCATATTGACAGGAAAACACAGAATTGTTGACATTTTTGCAGATTTATTAAAAAAGAAAAACTGAAATATCACATGGTCCTAAGTATTCAGACCCTTTGCTCAGTATTTAGTAGAAGCCCCTTTTGATGAGTCTTTTTGGGAAAGATACAACAAGTTTTTCACACCTGGATTTGGGGATCCTCTGCCATTCCTCCTTGCAGATCCTCTCCAGTTCTGTCAGGGGGGATGGTAAACGTTGGTGGACGGCCATTTTTAGGTCTCTCCAGAGATGCTCAGTTGGGTTTAAGTCAGGGCTCTGGCTGGGCCATTCAAGAACAGTCACGGAGTTGTTGTGAAGCCACTCCTTCGTGATTTTAGCTGTGTGCTTAGGGTCATTGTCTTGTTGGAAGGTAAACCTTCGGCCCAGTCTGAGGTCCTGAGCACTCTGGAGAAGGTTTTTATCCAGGATATCCCTGTACTTGGCCACATTCATCTTTCCCTCGATTGTCGTCCTGTCCCTGCAGCTGAAAAACACCCCTACAACATGATGCTGCCACCACCATGCTTCACTGTTGGGACTGTATTGGACAGGTGATGAGCAGTGCCTGGTTTTCTCCACACATACCGCTTAGAATTAAGGCCAAAAAGTTCTATCTTGGTCTCATCAGACCAGAGAATCTTATTTCTCACCATCTTGGAGTCCTTCAGATGTTTTTTTAGCAAACTCCATGCAGGTTTTCATGTGTCTTGCACTGAGGAGAGGCTTCCGTCGGGCCACTCTGCCATAAAGCCCCAACTGGTGGAGGGCTGCAGTGATGGTTGACTTTCTACAACTTTCTACCATCTCCCGACTGCATCTCTGGAGCTCAGCCACAGTTATCTTTGGGTTCTTCTTTACCTCTCTCACCAAGGCTCTTCTCCCCCGATAGCTCAGTTTGGCCGGACGGACAGCTCTAGGAAGGGTTCTGGTCGTCCCAAACATCTTCCATTTAAGGATTATGGAGGCCACTGTGCTCTTAGGAACCTTAAGTGCAGCAGACATTTTTTTGTAACCTTGGCCAGATCTGTGCCTTGCCACAATTCTGTCTCTGAGCTCTTCAGGCAGTTCCTTCGCCCTCATGATTCTCATTTGCTCTGACATGCACTGTGAGCTGTAAGGTCTTATATAGACAGGTGTGTGGCTTTCCTAATCAAGTCCAATCAGTATAATCAAACACAGCTGGACTCAAATGAAGGTGTAGAACCATCTCAAGGATGATCAGAAGAAATGGACAGCACAGGAGTTATATATATGAGTGTCACAGCAAAGGGTCTGAATACTTAGGACCATGTGATATTTCAGTTTTTCTTTTTTAATAAATCTGCAAAAATGTCAACAATTCTGTGTTTTTCTGTCAATATGAGGTGCTGTGTGTACAATATGGGGTGCTGTGTGTACAATATGGGGGGCTGTGTGTACAATATGGGGTGCTGTGTGTACAATATGAGGTGCTGTGTGTACAATATGGGGGGGCTGTGTGTACAATATGGGGGGCTGTGTGTACAATATGGGGTGCTGTGTGTACAATATGGGGTGCCGTGTGTACAATATGGAGTGCCGTGTGTACAATATGGGGTGCCGTGTGTACAATATGGGGTGCCGTGTGTACAATATGGGGGGCTGTGTGTACAATATGGGGGGCTGTGTGTACAATATGGGGGGCTGTGTGTACAATATGGGGTGCTGTGTGTACAATATGGGGTGCTGTGTGTACAATATGGGGTGCTGTGTGTACAATATGGGGGGCTGTGTGTACATTAATGAGGAAAGAAAAAAAAAAAACTTTCCTTCCCCACTGTATAGTCTTTCCTGCAGCTGGTCCTTGTGTATATCAAGGCCTTCGGTATTGGTCAAAATAATATTAATTAAAAATAAACAACAACAATATTAGAAATAATATTTAACAATGATGATTATTAATAATATCATCATTGATAATAAGCATTATTATTAATAATGATGTTAAATAATAATGTATTATTATTTAAAAATAATAATAATAATAATAATAATAATAATAATAATAATAATAATAATAATAATAATGATTAACAATAGTAATAATAATAAAAAATAAAAATAATTTTAGCCACAATAATATAAATAATTATTGATGATGATGATGATGATGATGATAATAAGTTGAAAATAAGAAAAATAATTCTTATTTTTAATAATCATCACCATCAATAATCAGTCCTATTATTGTTGCTAATAATTTTTCGTTTTGTTACTATTATTATTAATCATTGTTTACACAGTGGTGTAGTAGATAGAACTTTCACCTAGCAGTAAAAAGGGTTGCCAGTTCAAATCCCAACCATGACACCATCTGCCTGGAGTTTGCATGTTCTTCCTGTGCCTGCGTGGGTTTCCTCCGGGTACTCCGGTTTCCTCCCACACTCCAAAGACATGCTGGTAGGTTAATTGGATCCTGTCTAAATTGGCCCTAGTATGTGTATAAATGAATGTGAGATGGGGACCTTAGATTGTAAGCTCCTTGGGGGCAGGGACTGATGTGAAATGTACAATGTATCTGTAAAGCGCTGCATAAATTGACAACGCTATATAAGTACCTGGAATAAATAAATAAAATAAATTATTGATAGTTTTATATATATATATATATATGATAATAATCATCATCATCGTTAAACATTATTTTTATTGTTGTTTATTTATTATTATTATAGTATTCATCTTTAATCATTAAATCATCATTATTAATATTTTTAAATAATAATAATAATTTTTATTATTTTAAAAATATTTATTAATAATGGTAATTAATAACAATCATTATTATTAACAAATATTTTAAAATAATCATCATCTAATAATAATAATAATATTAGTACTACTGCTACTAATTATAAGAATTCTAATTATTATTCTTATTTATTATTTTTATTTTTTTATTATGATAATTATTCATATTTAGCCATCATTATATTTCTAACTAACTATCCAGCCACGCCTTTTTTAGACTTTGGATAGAAGGGGAGAGGGTTAAGACCTCAGAAGTTTGCTGATGCCTAAAGCCCCGTTGAGGAGATTTCTCTTCATTTTCTATCCCAGGGGCAACGTTGTCACCGAAACAGGAAGTGAGAATAAATCTCTAGTGCAGACACTGCTCATTGAAAACCATACACTCCCCGGGTGTCCCATATCTTATCTCAACATTATTAATCGTTATTATTATTCATATTTTTATATAAGAAGAAGAAATTATTATGTAACATTAATAATGATGCTTTTTATGAATGATGATGATGATAATAATAATCATTGTTAAACATGATTTTTATTGTTGTTTTTTTATCATAGTATTAATTTGTAGTCATGAAATCATCATGATTGATATATTTAAATAATAATAATTTGTATTATTATTTTTAAATATTTATTAATAATGGTAATTAATAACAATCATTATTATTAATAAATATTTTAAAACAATCATCGAATAATAATAATACTAGTACTGCTACTAATTATAAGAATTCTAATTATTATTCTTATTATTTTTATTTTTTTATTATGATAATTATTCATTGTTAACCATCATTATATTTCTAACTAACTATCCAGCCAAGCCTTTTTTAGACTCTGGATAGAAGGGGAGAGGGTTAAAGACCGCAGAAGTTTGGTGATGCCTAAAGCCTTGTTGAGAAGCATTCCCCTCATTTTTTATCCCAGGGGCAACGTTGTCACCGAAACAGGAAGTGAGGGAAAATCTCCAGTGCAGACACTGCTCATTGAAAACCATACACTCCCCGGGTGTCCCATATCTTATCTCAACAGCTATTAATCGTTATTATTCATATTTTTATATAATAAGAAGAAATTATGTAACATTATTAATATCTCAACAGCTATTAATCGTTATTCATACTTTTATGTAATAATAAGAAATTATTATGTAACATTATTATGAATAATGATGATGATATTATTAATAATAATCATCATTGTTAAACATTATTTCTATTGTTGTTTATTTTTTATTATTATTACTATAGTATTATTAATTTGTAATCATTAAATCATCATTATTGATATTTTTAAAGAATAATCATGTTTATTATTATTTTAAAATATTTATTAATAATGGTAATTAATAACAATCATTATTATTATTAATAAATATTTTAAAATATTCATCATCATATAATAATATTTTACAAATGATCATCATCATCTAATATTACTACTTCTGCTACTAATTATAAGAATTGTAATTATTATTCTTATTCATTATTTTTATTTTTTTTATTATGGTAATTATTAACATTTAACCATCATTATATTTCTAACTATCCAGCCACGCCTTTTTTTAGACTAGGATACTTAGATAGAAGGAGAGAGGGTTAAGACCTCAGAAGTTTGCTGATGCCCAATGCCCTGTTGAGAAGATTTACCCTCATTTTCTATCCCAGGGGCAACGTTGTCACTGAAACAGGAAGTGAGAGAAAATATCCAGTGTTGACACTGCTCATTGAAAATCATACACTCCCCGGGTGTCCCATATCTTATCTCAACATTATTAATCGTTATTATTATTCATATTTTTATATAAGAAGAAATTATATAACATTATTAATAATGATGCTTATTATGAATGATGATGATGGTAATAATAATCATCATTGTTAAAAATTATTTCTATTGTTGTTGTTTATTATAGTATTATTATTAATTTTTAATCATTAAATCATCATTATTGCTATTTTTAAATGATAACAATATGTTTTATTATTATTTAAAAATATTTATTAATAATGGTAATTAACAGTCATTATTATTAATAAATATTTTAAAATATTTTAAAATATTTATCATCATCATATAATAATATTTTAAAATTATCATCATCTTCTAATAATAATATTACTACTACTGCTACTAATTATAAGAATTGTAATTATTATTCTTATTCATTATTTTTATTTTTTTATTATGATAATTATTAATATTTAACCATCATTATATTTCTAAATAACTATCCAGCCAAGCCTTTTTTTAGACTTTGGATAGAAGGGGGAGAGGGTTAAGACCTCAGAAGTTTGCTGATTTCCTAAAGCCTCGTTGAGAAGATTTCCCCTCATTTTCTAACGCAGGGGCGGAACAGGAAGTGAGATGAAATCTCCAGTGCAGATACTGTTCTATTGAACACCATACACTCCCTGGGTGTCCCATATCTTATCTCAACAGCCATCAAGCAGGGAGGTTGAATGAGGCCGAGTAAATGAGAGAGCTCCCTCTAGTGCCTAATCTACAAATCTCTTTGTTTAGTACAGTAAATAAAATATGGAGATGTAAGTCAGTTGTGTGCTTGTAAAATACAGGACCTTTCTCTAGATTTTTTTTGGGAGGAGCTAGTACAATCATAGAGTTCCACTTTAAAAACCCTTTTCCTACTCCAAACAACGCAAACAAAAGTTTTAGCCGGAGTTCATCTGGGCCACATTGCACAGCCAATGCCAATTACAGAGAAGAAAGCTTTATTTGTTATTGGGAGCTGCAAAGATACATTAACGTCTCAGAGTTGATACAGTTGCTAATTCTGTATACAAATTCGGAGGGTCTTGTTTGTTCCGGGGTTGACACATTAAGCAAATGTTTAGGAAATGTCCCCTTTTCTCTGACCGGCTGAGTGACTGCCGACCATAAATCGCTTCCATACAATAAACTGCTATCTGATGATCGGTACTTTCATTTCACAGCTTGACATGGAGTCGGCGGAGGGAAGAGGGAAGGAATGGAGCGTACACAACAGCGTTGGACATGCACGCCAGGCTTTTTCTAATATAGAAGTCAAAAATCAAAGCACAAAATTAAAAAAGAGATACAATTTGTGTTTCCTTTTATTTTGTGTCATTGTCAAAAGGTTATTTTTTTAATGCAACCTTTGCATTGCTTTCTGAAAAGTTTTGGCTTTAGTTTCGGTCTTTTCCTGAGCAGAGGAGAGACAGTAGAAGAAGAAAAGGAGAGCTGCGGCTATAAAACATCCCACATTCATGTTATCGGGAAGTACTCAATGGGCCTGATTCATCAACCTGCAATGTCATTTAAGAAGGGCTAAATAGTGCTTAAGGCATGCCAACATGGCCTCTCACCCTATGCTATTGTATGTCATTTTAGCATGCCTTAAAGATGACCTTCACCCTCCCCACACACTTTCAGTCATTCTGCTCCTACCCGCCCCATCTCTCTCACAAATCTCATTCTATCTTATCTTAATATCCATCTATCCATCTAGTATCCATCTATCCAACTATCCATTTATCCATCTAGTATCCATCTATCCAACTATCCATTTATCCATCTAGTATCCATCTACCCATGTAGTATCTATCTATCCATCCATCTATTTATCCACCTAGTATCCATCTATCCAACTATCCAACTATCCATCTAGCATCTATCCAACTATCCATCTATCAAACTTATCCATCTATTCATCTATCCATCCATCCATTATTTACCCATCTATCCATCTATTATCCATCTATCCATTTATCCACCTATCCAGCTATCCATCTAGTATCAATCTATCCATCCATCTATCATCCATCTATCCAACTATCCATCTAGTATCCATCTACCCATCTATCCATCCATTTACCCATCTATCCAACTATCCAAATATCCATCTAGTATCTATCTATCCATCCATACATTCATCCATCTAGTATCCATCTATCCATCTAGTATCCATCTATCCATTTACCCATCTATCCATTTATCCATCTATCCAACTGTCCATCTATCCATCTAGTATCCATCTATCCATTTACCCATCTATCCATTTACCCATCTATCCAACTATCCATCTGGTATCCATCTATCCATTTATCCATCTATCCAACTGTCCATCTATCCATCTAGTATCCATCTATCCAACTATCCAAATATCCATCTATCCATCCATCTATCCAACTATCTATCCATCTATCCAATATCCATCTAGTATACATCTATCCATCCATCTATCCAACTATCCAATATCCATCTATCCAACTATCCAATATTCATCTATCCAATATCCATCTAGTATACATCTATCCATCCAACTATCCATACTATCCATCTATCCAACTATCCAATATCCATCTAGTATACATCTATCCATCCAACTATCCATACTATCCATCTATCCAACTATCCAATATCCATCTAGTATACATCTATCCATCCAACTATCCATACTATCCATCTATCCAACTATCCAATATCCATCTAGTATACATCTATCCATCCAACTATCCATACTATCCATCTATCCATCTATCCAATATCCATCTATCCAACTATCCATCTATCCATCTATCCAATATCCATCTATCCAACTATCCAACTATCCATCTATCCAACTATCTATCCATATATCCATACTATCCAACTATCCATACTATCCATACTATATTACCAAAAGTGTTGGGACGCCTGCCTTTACACACACACATGAACTTTAATGACATCCAGTCTTAGTCTGTAGGGTTCAATATTGAGTTGGCCCTCCCTTTGCAGCTATAACAGCTTCAACTCTTCTGGGAAGGCTGTCAAGAAGGTTTAGGAGTGTGTCTATGGGAATGTTTGACCATTCTTCCAGAAGCACATTTGTGAGGTCAGGCACTGATGTTGGACGAGAAGGCCTGGCTCGCAGTCTCCACTTGAATTCATCCCAAATGTGTTCTATCGGGTTGAGGTCAGGACTCTGAAGGCCAGTCAAGTTCCTCCACCCCCAAACTCGCTTATCCATGTCTTTATAGACCTTGCTTTGTGCACTGGTGAGCAGTCATGTTGGAACAGGAAGGGGCCATCCCCAAACTGTTCCCACAAAGTTGGGAGCATGAAATTATTCAAAATGCCTTGGTATGCTGACACCTTAAGAGTTCCCTTCACTGGAACTAAGGGGCCAAGCCCAACCCCTGAAAAACAACCCCACACCATTATCCCCCCTCCACCTAATGATTTGGACCAGCGCACAAAGCAAGATCCATAAAGACATGAATGAGCAAGTTTGGGGTGGAGGAACTTGACTGGCCTCAACCCGATAGAACACTTTTGGGATGAATTAAGGGGGAGAATGCAAGCCAGGCCTTCTCGTCCAACATCAGTGCCTGACCTCACAAATTCGCTTTTGGAAGAATTGTCAAACCTTCTCTTAGACACACTCCTAAACCTTGTGGATGGCCTTGCCAGAGAAGTTGAAGCTGTTATAGCTGCAAAGGGTGGGCCAACTCAATATTGAACCCTATGGATGAAAACTGGGGTGCCATTAATATAGTGTATCTATCTATTTTGGGATATATATATCTGTAGGAAAATGATTTATTCATTTGCAGCAGCCTTCTGGGATACATCAAGCATCCTGGGAGCCTTAGGATACTACAGAGCATGCGCCGCATCATCAGCAGGCAGGGCTGCAAGAACCCAAAAGAGAGACAGCCCACTCTCGAGAACCTCAGAGAAGAAGATGGAGGCATGGGACCAGGTGAGCCATGGCAGAGTAGCGGACCTCTGCAGAACAACACTGGATTAGCTGGGCATGTGCCTATGTTTTTTTGTGGACAATCCAGGAAAGAGGAAAGAGGGTTAAAAAACAAAACAAAACATGGGGGGTACAGTTCTCGTGTAGTACTTAGTAATTCTTGAGAGAAGAAGTCCTAGCTGAATAAATATTGTCTACATACAAGAGCCATGTGCATACTTATATCTTGGTATCCTAATACTGTAGTCTCTCTTGGACAACTGGGTCCAAACCTGTCTGCCTGCTGTTCTTCGGAGAGAGAGACTACAGTAGTAGCTGGAGTGTGTTGTGGTGGGCTTGTGTTTTTTTAGGACATTGGTGCTCATCTCCAGTGTGGCGTTATTGATTACTGGGCCCAGACCTGTCTGACTGCTGTTCTTGGAAGAGAAACTACAGTAGTAGCTTTGGTGTGTTGTGGTGCGCTTGTGTTTTTTAGTTAGTATAATGGTGCTCGTCTCCAGCATGGCATCCTTGACAACTGGGTCCAGACCTGTTGGACTGCTGTTCCTGGGAGAGAGACTACAGTAGTAGCTGTGTTGTGGTGGGCTTGTGTTTTCTTTTTAAAACAATGGTGCTAGTCTCAAGCGTGCCATCATTGATGACAATACAAGCTGTCAGCTACTACTCTTGTCTCCCTCCATTGAATAGCTGGTGGCTGGGTTTGGGCTCTGGAAGATGGCATAGGAGAACAGGAAAGAAATTTGCTTGATTCCCCCATCAACACAGTCAGTGGAATCCCTCTCACGGAGCCATTGTATTATCGTGCCGGGAGAAAACACCGATTAATGCTAGCGGCTATAGCAGCCGCTAGTCATAATCGCATGCAAAATCAGGCAGGCCGGTTGTACCCAAGTTGATACAATCAATCGATCAACTTGGTACATTCAGCCTGCCCGTACATGGTTCGGTATGGTGGTATCTTCCCACTGATCACCGATGAATTGGATTAAGCAGGGATTCTCCAAGACCTGAAAACCATTTCAAGGGTTCCTCAAGGGCAGGGGTATCAAACGTAATTCCATAGTGGGCCGCATCAGCATTATGGTTGCCCTCAAAGGGCTCTCAAAGGGCCGGTTGTATCTTTTGTAAGACTAGATGCTTAGAGAACCCCACCCCCCCCCTACATCAGATGTCAAGGGCCCCGCCCCCCCACCATCAGAAGTCAAGAGTCCCTCACATCACAGTGCACCCCCTTACCTTGTGCTGCTTCCGGGAAGAAGCTGGTGGCGGTGCTGGGAAGCAGAAAGTGCAGAGTCTGGAGGAGGACCAGAGCAGGGCTGGTGTCAGCTGCCGGAGTCTGCTAAATACTGAGACCTGGGTGAGGGGGAGACAAAGGGGTGCTGCAGCTTTACAGAAAGGCGCAGGATCTGTAGGAGGAGTTCTGTCTTCCTCTCTGCTGCTGACTAAGATGGGGAGGGGGGGCAGATACGAGCCACTCTGTGGCTGCATGGAGAAGTGCAGGATCTGGAGGAGGAGGAGTTCTGTCCTCCTCTGTGCTGCTGACTGCTGAGACAAGGTTTGGGGCAACAATGAGGAGCTTGCCGCAGCTGTAGGAGAGGTGCGAGGGGCCACATGAAATGGCCTGGAGGGCCAGATTTGGCAAGGCCCACAAGGGTAAAAAGGTTAGGAAAGGCCGTATCATAGGAGATCAGTTAAAATTAATTAGCGCTGATATTTTTCAACCAGGGCACCAAGATAAAAATTTCCCTTTACCGTGTACTGATGAGCCCAGGGAAAAATACCCCGTTCTTTGCTCCTTCATTATAATGGCCATCCCTTAGTGGTTTCATGCTGGTTGCCCTCATAGCATCATCAAGAGGATAAAACAAGAAGGTGCCAATATTAGCCTCTAATAGACAGCCAGCATTGTAAAGACACTGATCCCTAATAGGATTACAAGCCACAGTGAGACACCCTGTTGCTTGAATTAGACCATGACGGGGTCCGGAGTCCTCCTGCCTTGCCCAACACCGGAGGGGGAGATTGATTTCTCCATCACATTAGAGCAACCCCAGATCTCTGTGGGGTGGCAATTACCAACGAGACATCCCGTCCATCACTCCCTGTTGAGACATAAGGGCACCATGCGGCTATCTTCCTGGATGCTGGTTATGAAGTCTGGTTTCCGGGGAAAATGATGGATTTCCAGTAAAGCCCTGCTAAGACTTAAAGAGGACCTGTCAGGAGAATCACATAGGAGCTGCCATCGCTGACCTGCCTAAAAAAAAGGTACAGGATGAGTCACTTAATTGCGTTAAAAAAGCGGCTTGAAAAAATTAAAAAATGGAAATTAAAATGAGGGTGCGCCCACACACACACACAATGCTCATTGTAACCTGTATACTGCAGCATTTAATTAAAATAAAACCGTAAATTTAAATCATGGATAGGCATCATCACCAACGATCAAACGCGAGCGCTTACGATCTTGTATATTAAAACAATGAACAATAAAGCGTGTTTCAAATAAACCAACGCGGACAACTTGAAAACCATTACATCTGATATTAATTGGGTATCATTACTGTTGACACAAAGCACAAAAAAGCCAACGCGGCACTGCGACGCACATGACATTTAAAAAACCCAAGTCCTGTTGCGACAGAGCCATTAACGCCGCGTCATAAATTGCTGAGCTGCTTTATTCCACTGGAAAAAGAAAAAAAAAAAAAACGTGTTTCGCTCCAGTTTTCTTCGAGCACAATTCAGATGTTGTCGACAAATGTAGAGCAGGCTCTTGGTCTTCCCAATGCATTGTTTGATGTGAGGGCTCCATGGTTAAAAACCTTTAAATGAAAAAAAAAAATCACTCACGTCACGTGCCCTGCTGAGAACAGCTCCAGGCAAAACAAAACAAGAGGTCCCAGCAAAGAGCAGAACAAAAGCCAGTTCATGACGTTTCATGTTAATATCGCTACAATGTGCCTTAACTGGAAATCATTATTCGGTTCTTATTATGGAACAAAAATGGGAAAAAGAAAAAAAAAGACACTTTTACTTAAAGTGACTGATGACATTCCCCAGAAAAATAATGAGTTATATAATTACTTGCTTGGTAGGTGGTGATTTTGGCTCTCTTGGCGTTAGGACAATGTCTCAATACCCATCTTTGCCTTTCCATGACACGCTCCTACACCTCCCAGCTCTGCATTTCCATGACTATTGGGATCTCCAGGTCCACCAGGACATTTTCCGGTACTTCCAGAATCCTCATCATGGTGTCCATTACCACTTGCACAATCTCTTCCAGAACCTCCAATGGTGCTTAAAGAATCCGTACCAGAACTTCCAATGCCACTTGTAGAATCTTTTTCCAGAGTCTCCAATGGTGCTTGCTTGAATAAGCCGTGCCAAAACTTCCAATGGAACTTGTAGAATTTTTCCAGAACCTCCAATGGTGCTTAAACACTCTGTGCCAGAACTTCCAATAGCACTTATAGAATCTCTTCCAGAACCTCCAATGGCGTTTGAAGAATCCGTGCCAGAACTTCCAATGGAACTTGTAGAATCTCTTCCAGAACCTCCAATGGTGTTTGAAGAATCCGTGCCAGAACTTCCAATGGAACTTGTAGAATCTCTTCCAGAACCTCCAATGGTGTTTGAAGAATCCGTGCCAGAACTTCCAATGGCACTTGTAGAATCTTTTTCCAGAAACTCCAATGGTGCCTGAATATTCCATGCCAGAACTTCCAATGGCACGTGTAGAATCTTTTTCCAGAACCTCCAATGGTGCTTGAAGAATCCCTGCTAGAACTTCCAATTGCGCTTGTAGAATCTCCTTCAGTACCTCAAATGGTGCTTGCAGAATTCCTGCCAGAACTTCCAATGGCACTTGTAGAATCTTTTTCCAGAGTCTCCAATGGTGCTTGCTTGAATATGCTGTGCCAAAACTTCCAATGGAACTTGTAGAATTTTTCCAGAACCTCCAATGGTGCTTAAACACTCCGTGCCAGAACTTCCAATAGCACTTGTAGAATCTCTTCCAGAACCGCCAATGGCGTTTGAAGAATCCATGCCAGAACTTCCAATGGAACTTGTAGAATCTCTTCCAGAACCTCCAATGGTGTTTGAAGAATCCGTGCCAGAACATCCAATGGCACTTGTAGAATCTTTTTCCAGAAACTCCAATGGTGCCTGAATATTCTGTGCCAGAACTTCCAATGGCACGTGTAGAATCTTTTTCCAGATCCTCCAATGGTGCTTGAAGAATCCCTGCTAGAACTTGCAATTGCGCTTGTAGAATCTCCTTCAGTACCTCAAATGGTGCTTGCAGAATTCCTGCCTGAACTTCCAAAGTAACTCGTAGAATCCCTTTCAGCACCTCCAATGGTGCTTGAAGAACCCGTGCCAGAACTTCCAATGGCTCTCACAGAATCTCTTCCAGTTACTCCAAAAGGTGCTTTCTGGAACATCAGTGCTCCCTGAAATGATGCTGGGCATGTCCTCTGACCCAGAGGGGTATTTAGGAATCAACTTTGGAAGTGGCTGGTGCTGCGTCTCCATCGTTTTGTACAAGGAATCTATACTACACCACTGGCTATTTCATTGCTGACCCAGACTGACCTGACTAATCTCTTGCCGCTGCTTACCCAAAACCAGCACTGCTTGAATTTAACAAATCCTTTACCCAATATTTTGTGTACATTCTCCACACTATAGCATCCCAGTCCTCACTCACCTTTTGGCGGGGCTATTCCGAGGGCCAGGTCCTGGTACCAGCCCACACAAAGACCCTCAGTACTAGGGCTCCTAGTCCTTCTTCACTATCAGGAGCTCTGGAGAAGACCAGCTGGTGACTCCATGCTTCAGATGAGCCTGTGTGATCTGCCAGGGGGTGTTGCCATAACACTCGCAGAACTACACCAGGTGAAGAGTCTTCAAAATCTGACACTTAAAAGGTGTGTCAAATGTCTGCTTTCCCCACTGCGAGCTGTGGTTTCACCATTGGAATCACTGGCAGGGATTTTGGAAGTTCTGTCAGGGATTATGTAAGCACCACTGGAAATAGTGTCAGGTTTTCTGGAAGTCCTGGCAGAAACTATAGTACTAAGGGTTCAGTGGGAAGAATGTCCCTTACATTGGTGGCCAGTGGGAAGATTGTCCCTTATATTGGTGGCCAGTGGGAAGAATGTCCCTTACATTGGTGATCAGTGGAAAGAATGCCCCTTACATTGGTGGCCAGTGGGAAGAATTCCCTTCCATTTGTGGCCAATGGGAAAAATGTCTCCTACATTGGTGGCCAGTGGAAAGAATGTCCCTTACACTGGTGGTCAGTGGGAAGAATGAATTCTGCATTGGTGGTCAGTGGAAAGAAAGTCTATTCCATTAGTGGCCAGTGGGAAGAATGCTCCTTACATTGGTGACCAGTGGGAAGAATGCTCCTTACATTGGTGGCCAGTGGGAAGAATGCCCCTTGCATTGGTGGCCAGTGGGAAGAATTCCCTACATTGGTGGTCATTGGGAAGCATGGCCCCTACATTGGCAGTCAGTGGGAAGAATGCCCCTTCCATTTGTGGCCAGTGGGAAAAAAATGTCCCTTCCCTTGGTGGCCAGTGGGAAAATGCTTCCTACATTTGTGGTCAGTGGGAAGAATGTCCTTATATTGGTGGTCAGTGGGAGGCATGGCCCTTACATTGGTGGTCAGTGGGAGGCATGGCCCTTACATTGGTGATCAGTGGGAAGAATGCCCCTTCGATTTGTGGCCAGTGGGAAAAATGTCCCTTCCATTGGTGGCCAGTGGGAAAGATGCTTTTTACATTGGTGGTCAGTGGGAAGAATGTCCCTTCCATTGGTGTCTAGTGGGAAGAATGTCCCTTACATTGGTGGCCAGTGGGAAGAAAGCTCCTCTTTCAGTGAAGGTCAGAATACCACACTTACAGTCAGTTAAGAAGATCACTGGTAACATCCTGATGGCTCTGCCAATTGGCAGTGGACCCCGAACTATCTAGGTAGGTACCATAAGATGGAAGGTTAATCAGTGACAGCTCAAGTAACCCATAGCAACCTCTGGAGGAATCCCAGTTGAGAATGGCTGGCTTAGGGTGACAACAAATCACTAGCTGTCCTGTATCTATGGAGCAGTAGCATTGTCACCCTAGGATAGCGCTAAAGAACGAGGAGGGGTTCTGTAGTCCTAAAACACTCCTTATCAACATTGTTTGAGATAAGACTGCAGAGTACGCAGGACAGATCTGGATTTCTGCCAAAATCAAAAAGGGGAATTTTTTGCACGTATCAAACAGATATAACAGAACACATTCAACGGCATATTTAATAGGCCTAAAGGGAGCACATAAATGAAGTTCGTTGTTCGGGTTTGCATAACCTTTAAAGCAGGAAGTCCCGTGTCCTGTCATTACACTAACACTGTTGCGGCGGCTTTGTGCGCCGGTGAAATCCCCTAAAAAGACGTCCTCCTTTCACCACGAATGCATCGATTATATCCGAGGGTCAAAGGCGTCATTGGTAAAATGTGAGAATTTAAATATAATGGGGATTTAACGGGCTCCTTAAAAAAGCCCCAGAAATCTGCATATATCTCATTAAAACGAGAGGGTGTAAAGCTCCATCGCTCAGCCCGGGAATATAATACACTTGGATTACGGCACGCTTGAATTCCTTGGCAAAGTTTTGGATTTTCAGACTTGGTAAAAACAACGAGCTTTACAAATGTCACCCAAAAAACTCCTTTCACCTCCAAGCTAATTTGTCTTGTTGTGATGTCTGAATGCAAATAAAAGAGGCTTAAAGATGCTTTCTTCTTCGGGAAAGCCAATTATTAGCTGCTCATTAGATCGCAAGCTCCGGGAGTGGAATTTAGAACAAGAATGCAAATTTTCAGACAGGTTGAGTGGATGGAGTCCAGTCTTGATAAAAATCCATCCATAAGCCTGAAGGATATCACGTTCGGGCTCCAGAAGCCTAATAATAACAATAATAATGTTATAATGTAGCTCCCAGCTGCTACAAAATGGGTGAATTTGGGTGGTTCTGCTTTTGGCTCGAATACCGCAGTCTGCACCGACTAGTGGGCTGACAGACACTTTCTTGCTGCAAGCAAAGCTTCAGTGTCATAGTTGGCCAAAATATGATGGGCATTGTAAGCTTTCCTGCCAGTATATCTAGGGCAAAATGATAGGTTTGGGCAGGATCTGGACTAAAGAAATACAGTACCTTGAAAAAGTATTCATACCCCTTGACATTTTCCACATTTTTGTCATGTTACAAGCAAAAACTTAAATGTATTTTATTGGGATTTTATGTGATAGACCAACACAAAGTGGCTCATAATTGTGAAGTGGAAGGAAAATGATAAATGGTTTTCCACATTTTTTACAAATAAATTTGTATGTCGCCCCCCGGAGTCAATACTTTGTAGAACCCCCTTTCTCTACAATTGCAGCTGCAAGTCTTTTTGGGGATGTCTCTACCAGCTTTGCACATCTAGAGAGGACATTTTTGCCCATTCTTCTTCTTTGTAAAATATCTCAAACTCTGTCAGATTGGATGGAGAGCGTCTGTGAACAACAATTTTCAAGTCTTGCCACAGATTCTCAATGTGATTTAGGTCTGGACTGTGACTGGGCCATTCTAACACATGAATATGCTTTGATCTAAACCATTCCATTGTAGCTCTGGCTGGATGTTTCGGGTCGTTGTCCTGCTGGAAGGTGAACCTCCGCCCCAGTCTCAAGTCTTTTGCAGACTATAACAGGTTTTCTTCTAAGATTGTCCTGTATTTGGCTCCATCCATCTTCCCATCAACTCTGACCAGCTTCCCTGTCCCTGCTGAAGAAAAGCATCCCCACCACATGATGCCACCACCATGTTTCACGGTGGGGATGGTGTGTTCAGAGTGATGTGCAGTGTTAGTTTTCCGCCACACATAGCGTTTTGCTTTTAGGCCAAAAAGTTGAATTTTGGTCTCATCTAACCAGATCACCTTCTTCCACATGTTTGCTGTGTCCCCCACATGGCTTCTCACAAACTACAAACAGGACTTCTTATGACTTTCTTTCACCAATGTCTTTCTTCTTGTCACTCTTCCATAAAGGGCAGATTTGTGGGGAGCACGACTAATAGTTGTCCTGTGGACAGATTCTCCCACCTGAGCTGTGGATCTCTGCAGCTCCTCCAGAGTTACCATGGACCTCTTGGCTCTTGTCTGATGAATGCTCTCCTTGCCCGGCCGGTCAGTTTAGATGGACGGCCATGTCTTGGTAGGTTTGCAGTTGTGCCATACTCTTTCCATTTTCCGATGATGGATTGAACAGAGCTCCGTGAGATGTTCAAAGCTTGGGATATTTTTTATAACCTAACCCTGCTTTATACTTCTCCACAACTTTATCCCTGGCCTGTCTGGTGTGTTCCTTGGCCTTCAGGATGCTGTTTGTTTACTAAGGTTCTCTAACAAACCTCTGAGGGCTTCACATAACAGCTGCATTTATACTGAGATTAAATTATACACAGGTGGACTCTAATTACTAATTAGGTGACTTCTGAAGGCAATTGGTTCCACTAGATTTTAGTTAGGGGTATCAGAGTAAAGGGAGCTGAATACAAATGCCCTCCCACACTTTTCACATATTTATTTGTAAAAAATGTTGAAAACCATTTATCATTTTCCTTCCACTTCACAATCATGTTCCACTTTGTGTTGGTCTATCACATAAAATCCCAATAAAATACATTTACGTTTTTGGTTGTAACATGACAAAATGTAGAAAATTTTAAGGGGTGTGAATACTTTTTCAAGGCACTTCAGTGAATGGGAGTCTCACAGTATTATTTATAAAGCCAGAGGAAATGCCAGAACTGCTCCATATTAACAGGACATATTCCCCGGCCAATGCGTGGTCAGCGAGAGAATACGCACCTCACAGTGATGGTCACTTACAGAGAGCCAAGATGGTTGGATGCTGATGGCTCTGGCGAGTGGCATTGGACCCAGAACGGAGTACCAACAGATAGGAGGTCAATCGGCCACAGCTAATGGAACCCAGCTCAAGGGTGGTCACCAAGAGGTGGCAAATGTTCAACTCCTGTCAAAACTTTTAGTTTTAGATGTACTAGGGATCCCTTAGATTTGCGTGTGTTGCAAATATTACCCTTCACTTCCCATAAACAGAATGCAAGGGGCCAAGGTACCATGGATATGGGACAAGCTCAGTCCCTAAAAATGTGAGAATGGGCATTGGCAATTTTTGTATATGTGAGTACCCTTCACTTCCTTTCTTGGTGGGAAGCGGAGAATCTCTCCAATGGAGAAAGAGACAGCAATTTGAAAAAAAAAAACTGCATGTAAAATTGTTCTGTGCGAAATGGGCAAAATCAAATGTTCCAAGGCTATATTCTCTGTGGATTGAATGTTACTTATCGAAAAGAAATACTGTATGGGTAGGAAATATACCTCATTATGCCCACTAGATGGTGCAGGGTATCATAGTAAATAAGTATGCTCCTCAGCTCCATCTAGTGGCAATAAATGCAGTAATTCTTCCATTCACATTGTTCATTTTCAATGAATAACATTTGATCTGCAGAGAATATTATGTCAGGGCTTGGCTCAGCCCTTCCTTCTTAAAGCTGGCCGCTCAGCTGTCGGCTAATTGCCAGCTCCTTTCTCTCCACAGTGACTCACCTGTTGATGATATCCTGCTCGTCAGTCCTGCCTACTTAAGCCGCCCAGCCCAGATGATCTCTGCCTTCACCTTGGTCACATCTCTAGAGACGCTCTCCTGAGTTCCTGTTAAAGACTTGCTTGGCTGACATTCCTCCTGGCTCCAGATCCTGCTTGCTGTTCTACTACGCTCCTCTCTGGCTCCCTGACGTTTTGGCTTGTCTGACTATCCATTCCGGTTCCTGAACTCTGGCTATGTTTTGATTACTTTTACTCTGTTTACCTTTTTTTTATTATTATTATTAAACAAGTGCGATTGGACTGTACTTCTGTCTCAGTCTGATTCATGGTTTCTGACATATTATCAGTCCCAGGATTCTCCTCCATTCATAGATCATCCTACAGGCAGTGTTATCAGTGAAAGAACTTTCTTAACCACTTCCCACCCAGCCGCCATTTGACAATAGGCTGGGTGGGAGGTGGTTTTTAGTCGTTGTGGGTGGACGTCATATGATGTCCTCCTGGAATGGGTCACACTGTGGTATGATCTGTCAACGGCTGTGTTCATTGGACGTGGCTGTGTACATGACTGATCGGTGTACTGGCTAAACTCTTCCACATACTCCCTAATCTATAACATGTAATCATAGACCATGGGAATCACCGTCAATGTTCTCCCTCAGTGGACGATCAGCTAACAAATGGTTCAGTGTTTCAAACCAAAACAGAAAAGAGGGGCAAACATAGCGTAATCCCATTTCTAAAATGTTATTAAATGATTAAAAAAAAGGAAGGAAGGGAATACCCCCCTTCAGGGTGTACACTTACAAGATTAAAAAATTAGACAAGCGGTATTCAAAATATACATCAGGCTAACAGCGTCTCCTGCTGCTTACGATAGGAGCCTTCTGACTCTCCTTGGATAACCTGGTGTGTGTACGTCGTGTAGCTCCACTTGACGCGTTTCGTCACTCATGACATCAGAGAAGACCCTCTGATGATGTCATGAGTGACGAAAGGAGTCAGCGTGGAGCTACAAGGCTGTTTAAAGGACTCATTCAGAATCATCCACGCTAGCAATATAAAGTGTACAGAGACTTTATTAATTACAAGTCATATATTTATATTTCTTTAGATTGCTCTGTTCATGATCATTCATTTTATTAGCGCTGCCATTAGCTTGTTTAGGCTTTTATTTATATTTCAGCAGTGTTATTTCTAGTTTTAGAGGTATCATTTTAGGCGGCTGCTGTTTCCATTAATTTTGGGTTATTTATATTTACTCTGCCTACAACTCATTTCCTTAAGCGCTTGTTGTTGAGTACAACATTGGGCCTTGTCATATTCAGGTTTATCAAATCTATAACATGGTTGTTTCTGACAGCGTGGTTTCCAGAGATTTTTGTTTTTCCAGGTTATAATCAGAGACTCTTTTAGTAGTGGAACCCTCTGATTGGTCGATGACCATTTCAAGGTGGCAAAGGACCATTGGCTAAATCAAGGAGTTTTGGGCACTCTTAGGGCAAAGGATCCTGATGACAGGAGCATAGCAGAAATCGAGGGAACAGTAACATTTATTTACAAAGGAAATTAAACTTTTTATGTCCATGCCTAATTTTTAATGCAACAAAAAAAAAAAAATGAAAATGAAAAAAATATTTTTGATATAAATAGATAAAAAAATTAAATAAAAAAATAAATAATATGTATAAAAAAAAAATCAGCAGAATAATACTAGCTAAGGGAAAAAGGGGTGTGAAATAGTACATTAGGGAATTTTTAGGGCTAACCAAAGAGTCAATTTAAAAAAATATATACATTTATAAATATATATTTAAATAATAAAAAAATTATATATATATATATATGTATATATATATATATATATATATATATATATATATATATATATATATATATATATATATATATATATATATATATATATATATATATATATATAACACACACACACACACACACACATATATAGTTGTGTTCATAAGTTTACATACCCTGGCAGAATATGAATGATAGATAACACACAAACTTTTCTTTCACTCATGGTTAGTGTTTGGCTGAAGCCATTTATTATCAATCAACTGTGTTTACTCTTTTTAAATCATAATGACAATAGAAACTACCCAAATGTCCCTGATCAAAAGTTTACATACCCTGGTGATTTTGGACTGATAACATGCACACAAGTTGACACAAAGGAGTTTGAATGGCTATTAAAGGTAACCATCCTCACCTGTGATCTGTTTGCTCCTAATTAGTGTGTGTGTATAAAAGGTCAATGAGTTTATGGACTCCTGACAGACCCTTGCATCTTTCATCCAGTGCTGCACTGACGTTTCATCATGGGGAAAGCAAAAGAATTGTGAAAAGGATCTGCGGGAAAAGGTAGTGGAACTGTATAAAACAGGAAAAGGATATAGAAAGATATCCAAGGAATTGAGAATGCCAATCGGCAGTGTTCAAACTCTAATCAAGAAGTGGAAAATGAGGGGTTCTGTTGAAACCAAACCACGGTCAGGTAGACCAACTAAAATTTCAGCCACAACTGCAAGGAAAATTGTTCGGGATGCAAAAGAAAAACCCACAAATAACTGCAGGTGAAATACAGGACTCATGTGATGTGGCTGTTTCAAGATGCACAATAAGGAGGCACTTGAAGAAAGATGGGCTGCATGGTCGAGTTGCCAGAAGAAAGCCATTACTACGCAAATGCCACAAAGTATCCCGCTTACAATACGCCAAACAGCACAGAGACAAACCTCAAACACAAAGTCATTTGGAGCGATGAGACCAAAATTGAGCTTTTTGGTCACAACCACAAACACTACATTTGGAGAGGAGTCAACAAGGCCTATGATGAAAGGTCCAGCATTCCTACTGTGAAACACGGAGGTGGATCGCTGATGTTTTGGGGATGTGTGAGCTACAAAGGCACAGGAAATTTGGTCAAAATTGATGGCAAGATGAATGCAGTATGTTATCAAAAAATACTGGAGGAACATTTTGCATTCATCAGCCAGGAAGGTGCCCAAGGGACGTACTTGGACATTCCAACATGACAATGATCCAAAACACAAAGCCAAGTCCACCTGTCATTGGCTACAGCAGAATAAAATGAAGGTTCTGGAGTGGCCATCTCAGTCTCCTGACCTCAATATCATTGAGCCCCTCTGGGGAGATCTCAAACGTGCCGTTCATGCAAGACAGCCCAAGAATTTACAGGAACTGGAGGCTTTTTGCCAAGAGGAATGGGCAGCTTTATCATCTGAGAAGATAAAGAGCCTCATCCAAAAATACCACAAAAGACTTCAAGCTGTCATTGATCTTAAAGGGGCCAATACACGGTATTAGGAACTGGGGTATGTAAACTTTTGATCAGGGTCATTTGGGTAGTTTCTGTTGTCTTTATGATTTAAAAAGAGTAAACACAGAGGATTGATAATAAATGGCTTCAGCCAAATACTAACCATGAGTGAAAGAAAAGTTTTTGTGTTATCATTCATATTCTCTGAAAAATGGCTAAGAAATCATAAATTCTGCCAGGGTATGTAAACTTATGAGCACAACTGTATATTATATATATATATATATATACACACATAATATATATATATATATATATATATATATATATATATATATATATATATATATATATATATATAAAATCTTTCACACAGCTGTCAAGAATAATTCCCATGATGTGTCTAATATGCCTATCTCCTACGATCATCATCTCCCTCTAGTGGCCATAAGGCTGTATTTTCCTGAAATGCTACACTTAGCAAAACACTGCATTTTAGCCACTAGGTGGAGTTGATGATCATAGGAAAATATTTTTTAAAATCAATGGTTAAATTAAATTAGAAATATAAATAATAAAAAAAAAATTAGTAGAATAATATTAGATAATGGGAAAGGGGGTGTGAAATGATCAGAGTTTATTAGGGCTAACCAAAGGGTCGAATAACAAAAAATATCATTTATAAATATATATTTAAATTAAAAGTGGAAAAATAATATTATATATATATATATATATATATTTATATACACACACACACATATACACATACACACACGCACACATACATATATAAATCGATACATACACAAACACACACACACACACACACACACACGGAAAAAAGTATTTGATCCCCTGTTGATTTTGTATGTTTGCCTGCTGACAAAGAAATGATCAGTATATATATATATATATATATATATATATATATATATATATATATATATATATA
Organism: Aquarana catesbeiana; assembly: GCF_042186555.1. Taxonomy (NCBI): domain Eukaryota; kingdom Metazoa; phylum Chordata; class Amphibia; order Anura; family Ranidae; genus Aquarana; species Aquarana catesbeiana. Next base: position 10,010,740 of record NC_133335.1, read on the forward strand.
TATATATATATATATATATATATATATATATATATATATATAATGCATTTGCACCCTCATAATTTATCTAGTATACTTATTTCCTATTATCATCATCTCTATCTTGTGGCCATAATGCTGGATTTTCCTGAATTGCCACACTACCAATACCGCAATATTACCTCTAGGTGGAGCTGGTGACCATAGAAAATACACATATTAGACACATTGTGTTTTTTTTTTTTTTTTTGCAACGGTTGTGTACATTTTTTTTTCAACAAATAGAGTCACCAAGTGTTAATAAGGGGCTGAATAAAATGCATTTGTAAACTAGTTTCTACGTTTGCTGTAACTGACATCACATGAACACCAAAAGGTCAATGTTTGTTACATTGTAGTTCTCAAAAAAGCTTCTTAAACAGCGTACGTCCCAAATTACTTTGTTGAGGTCTGTTAGGATGTGTACCATACGCCCAAAGTGCTCACTTTGTTAATTTTAGGCTCAGTGCTCTTTAACAACCCCCCCCACCCCACCCCAGTCTTTACCATGTCACTCATTTCTTGGCCTCTACATTTATGTTTGGGAGGACTAGGCACACCTCAGGCCTCTTACGTGTGTCTGGCCAACAAAAGGAGGGCGGTTTTCATTTCTAAGAATACAAATTTTGGAGGTAGTAAATTCTGGCAGTGATGAGACTCGAACAATGAGTCGTACAGGCTCATCAACAGTATCTGGGGGCAAGTATATGTTTACCTTAAAAAAAAAAAAATTAGCACAACATAGAATCACAGCTAGAGGGCAAAAAGAGAAATTAGGAGCTTGCTGTGCGAGATGCTGTATGCCGGGGACAGAGAGGACAGAAGGAGCGTCTGCTGGAGGATCCAAGTCTCTCACATTCTAAATACTGTGTCCAGGAAGGTCCTAACACAGATATTGAGAATTAACGTGTATCTAGAGCCAAAACTTGTTTATGGGTTTAGATCATGGGTGCTCAACCTGTGGCCCTCCACATTAGGGGGAAGAATGTTCCTTACATTGGTGATCAGTGGGAAGAATGTTCCTTACATTGGTGATCAGTGGGAAGAATGTTCCTTACATTGGTGATCAGTGGGAAGAATGTTCCTTACATTGGTGATCAGTGAGAAGAATGTTCCTTACATTGGTGATCAGTGAGAAGAATGTTCCTTACATTGGTGATCAGTGAGAAGAATGTTCCTTACATTGGTGACCAGTGAGAAGAATGTTCCTTACATTGGTGACCAGTGAGAAGAATGCTCCTTACATTGGTGACCAGTGAGAAGAATGCTCCTTACATTGGTGATCAGTGGGAAGAATGTTCCTTACATTGGTGACCAGTGAGAAGAATGCTCCTTACATTGGTGACCAGTGAGAAGAATGCTCCTTACATTGGTGACCAGTGAGAAGAATGCTCCTTACATTGGTGATCAGTGGGAAGAATGTTCCTTACATTGGTGATCAGTGAGAAGAATGCTCCTTACATTGGTGATCAGTGAAAAGAATGTTCCTTTCATTGGTGATCAGTGGGAAGAATGTTCCTTACATTGGTGGTCAGTGGGAAGAATGTTCCTTACATTGGTGATCAGTGGGAAGAATGTTCCTTACATTGGTGATGAGTGAGAAGAATGTTCCTTACATTGGTGATCAGTGAGAAGAATGTTCCTTACATTGGTGATCAGTGGGAAGAATGTTCCTTACATTGGTGACCAGTGAGAAGAATGTTCCTTACATTGGTGATCAGTGAGAAGAATGTTCCTTACATTGGTGATCAGTGAGAAGAATGTTCCTTACATTGGTGATCAGTGAGAAGAATGTTCCTTACATTTGTGATCAGTGAGAAGAATGTTCCTTACATTGGTGATCAGTGAGAAGAATGTTCCTTACATTGGTGATCAGTGAGAAGAATGTTCCTTACATTGGTGATCAGTGAGAAGAATGTTCCTTACATTGGTGATCAGTGAGAAGAATGTCCCTTACATTGGTGATCAGTGAGAAGAATGTTCCTTACATTGGTGATCAGTGAGAAGAATGTTCCTTACATTGGTGATCAGTGAGAAGAATGTCCCTTACATTGGTGATCAGTGAGAAGAATGTTCCTTACATTGGTGATCAGTGGGAAGAATGTTCCTTATATTGGTGACCAGTAGGAAGAATGTTCCTTACTTTGGTGGTCAGTGGGAAGAATGTCCCCTTACAGCGAGGGTCAGACAGCTAAATGAATAACCGGTGTCATGCTACTGGCTTTGCCAAGCGACATTGGCCTAGGAACTATGCAGGCTCTATCAAGTTAGAAGTCAATCAGCCACAGCTCAAGAAACCCACAGCAACCCCTTATACCGGTGACCAGTTGGAAGAATGCCTGTTTGATTGGTGGTCAATGGGCTGAATGTCCGATACACTGATGTTCAGTTAAAAGAATGCCCCTTACATTGGTGATCAGTGAGAAGAATGCTCCTTACATTGGTGATCAGTGAGAAGAATGTTCCTTACATTGGTGGTCAGTGAGAAGAATGCCCCTTACATTGGTGATCAGTGAGAAGAATGTTCCTTACATTGGTGATCAGTGAGAAGAATGTTCCTTACATTGGTGATCAGTGAGAAGAATGTTCCTTACATTGGTGATCAGTGAGAAGAATGTTCCTTACATTGGTGGTCAGTGAGAAGAATGCCCCTTACATTGGTGATCAGTGAGAAGAATGCTCCTTACATTGGTGATCAGTGAGAAGAATGTTCCTTACATTGGTGATCAGTGAGAAGAATGTTCCTTACATTGGTGATCAGTGGGAAGAATGCCCCTTACATTGGTGATCAGTGGGAAGAATGTTCCTTACAAATTAGAACTCAATCCGGCACAGCTCAAAACCCCAGCAACCTCTGGAGGAACCCTAGAATTCCACAGAACCCTGGTTGGGAATGGCTGCTATAGACAGAGCACTGGCACTACAGTATGCTGGCAGTACGTTGGCGGTCATATACTGCGTCCCCAGTCTCTAATCTCCACGCGCTCTCCATTGACCCAGTCCCGTGTGATTGATAGGCCAGAGCCCTCATGAACCACATTTTTGGCCGCTTGTACTGTGTACTCCTAACGAGTCCTATGACTTGTCAGACTTCCACCTGAGGGCACAATGTCATTTTTCAGAGGCCAATGTACCTAAGTGACAGTTTCCATCCCCCCAACCACCTCTTAAGTACTCATCTCATGATCAAACAGGTCATAGATCTTTCTACTTGTATCTGAACTGTCATAGAAGACAGCGGCTTTTTATCTCAAGGGGTGCCTAGCACCGAGGGTCCATGTACTGAAGTGTGAGGTCACTTGGAACTGTGTTGATTGCAAAACAAGAAATCCCCATCTAAATGTTCAAAATGTATTAAAATTCAGCTGCATGTGATTGGATAGTTGACCATTTCACATCACACTATCCTTAATCCGGACACTGGAACTAGCCAAGACCTGGAGGATGTTCTGCAAGATCCAAGACGGGTTCCGGACTAAATTTTCAGGTACCCAACATGAACAAAGTTGACCACCTTAGCACTAGTGGGAGGTGGCCTTAAAGGAACAGTCTGGCAAAAAAAAAGAGTTATTGATATTTCTATGCAGCTAGTTTTTCCTTCCATCAGTGCGCCTCCCCCAGTCCAGGAACCGGCTTCCCACCATACAAAATATGTACACCTGGGATAGCTGAAATAGCTGAGTGACTTCTGCAGAGGTTGTTCGGTTCACAATGACGTCAGCACCTTTTTTTTTTTTTTTTTTTTTTAATTAAGTTTGAGGTCCAGAAAATGCAGAAATTTTGAAAGCTTGCCAAAATACTTTAAAATGTCAGATATAAGTCATTTTAATTGAAAGTTTATGTGTGAAGTCTTGTCACAAACTCTCATTGCTAAAAAATTTAACAAAGAAGAAAAAACTACAACAAGCCACAGATATATTTATTAAAATATTAATATATAAAAAAAAAAAAGAAGACTTGTATTGTAGGAATGGAAATGATTATATATTATTTATTTAATATTTATATATATATATACATACATATACACACACATTATATATATATATATATATATATATATATATATATATATATATATTTACACACATACATATACACACATACATACACACATACATATACACACATACATACACACATACATACACACATACATACATTATATATATACACACACTTTTCTTTCCTACAATAGTCTTATTTTTTTTATTAATATTTTAATAAAAATATTTGTGGCCTATTGAAGTTTTCCTTTTTTGTAAAAGGGGAAATGTTCCCCCTCAACATTTACCCTAATTCCCTGGGGCCACACATAGGAAAAAGAAGAAAATAAATAATAGTAATCATAATAATAAAAATAATAATAATAAAAATAAAAAAATTATATATATATATAATTTGTATTATTTCTTTTCTTCTTTTCCCCATGTTGTGTGGTCCCAGGGCATTAGGTGAAATGTTAGGGGGAATTTTTCATTTGCAGAGGGAAGTTTCAGTCTAATTTTAGAGAAGATACTTTACTTATTTGTATTATTATAATGTTAAATGCAAACTTTCTAAATTTTCACACATTGGCTGCAACATATTTTTATTTTATTTTTTTCCAAACCCAAAAATTTCCAAAAGCTCCCACCGCAAGTCAACCTAGATAATCAGAAGCTCAAGCGTCACATCTCCGCATTTATAACGCCGCCATATTTGTGGTCAACGGGACCGTCCATCGCCCCCGGTAATCAGGGAGGGGAGGGGGTGGGTGGAGTTTGAAGCTCTTTGCAGAAGAAGTTATTTTCCATGTAAGTGTCTCTTGATATTTTGGGGCCCTCAGGCTGTTGGCTGTAGGTTTCAGCAACTTACTGCACATTGGTTATTTGGTAATTACACTTAAACAGGTACACTTCAGCACATAATAATGAAAATCTTCATTAAAACTTAACGTTAGGTGAATAAAAATAATTTGTTTGAATTGTAATTTTATATTTTTTATTATTTGTATTTTAAACATAACAATATAAGAAAATGTATTTTCAAATTAACTAGTAAAAGTATTGAAATCTGCTTTGCTGCTTTTAAGACCTATAAAAGCAGCTTAGGCTGCACTTCATTCGGGTTCTACTGTACTTAATGCTTGCTGCTCCTTTATAGGCCAATCAGCAAGTTGGGGGTGTGTCCTTGAGACCAAAGTATGCTGCTGCAGGGGAGGTCCAGGACCCAGCCTGTGCTATCTAGCAGGAGTGCCTGGGTTGTACAGTACCCAATTTTTGTTTTAAAAAAAAAAAAAAAATTAATAATAATAATAATAATAATATTTTATATATATATATATATATATATATATATATATATATATATACAGTTTTTTTCTTATACAGGCTTAGCTACAGTTGCACTTAATTATGATACACTTTAAAGCTGAATTCCAGGCAAACACTGCTTATGCTCCTTCTCTCTCTCTCTCTCTCTCTCTCCCCCAGTCCAAGCTCTTCTGTGCTGACATTGTAGGAGGCTGACTTCAAATCAGACGTAGGTACACACACACTGCATGCTTAAAAGAAATTAATTGAATCAATTAATAATTACTATTAGTTGGTAACTAGTTCGGCCCCCCTCTTCCTACCTCCGCCGGGCCAATCAGAAAGCACTGCGCGCTTCGCGCATGCGCAGTAGGGAACTGGCCACTTTCCCTTGGAGGAGATGGCGGCGGCAGCACCCGACAGCCAATCCCAAGATCGGCTGGGGTGCAGACATCGGGGGCTCCCTGGACAGGTAAGTGTCCATATAGTAAAAGTCAGCAGTTACAGTATTTGTAGCTGCTGATTTTTAATTTTTTTTTTTCCCAGACTGTACCTCCTCTTTAAATAATATTTTTATTATATTTTTCCTCTAGTTATTAATACTATTATTAATATTTAAAGGGAAAATATAATAATTATTATTACTAGTAATTAAATGAAACAATATTCCTCTTATTATCATTACTAATATTTTTATTATATTTTTTTCCTTTAGGTAATAGTAATTTTTATTACTATTAACAATTAAAGGGAAAATATAATAATAACAATAATAATAATTACTATGAAGTAAAGGAAACAATAGTCTTACTAAATTATTACTATTATTATTATATTTTTTCCTTTAGTTATTAAAATTATTATTATTACTATTAATAATGAAAGGGAAAATAATAATAATATAATAATAATAAATAATAACTATGAATTAAAGAAAACCGTAATCTTCTTATTAATATTATTATATTTTTCCTTTAGTTATTAATAGTATTTATGATTATTATTAATATTACTACTGTTAATAATGAAAGGGAAACAAATAATATTAATAATTACTATCAATTAAAGGAAACAATAGTCTTATTACTATTATTATTATATTTTTTCCTTTAGCTATTAATAGTAATTATTAATAATGAAAGGGAAAATATGATATTTTTATTACTATTTTTAAAGGGAAATAATAATAATAATAATAATAACTAGGACTTAAAGAAAACAATATTCTTCTTATTGATATTATTATTTTTATATTTTTTCCTTTAGTTATTAATAATAATGATTATTACTACTATTAATAATTAAAGTGAAAATATATTATTATTGTTATTACTACTACTATTTTTAAAGGAAAAATAATAATAATATCATTATTATTATTGTTATTATTAACTATGAATTAAAGAAAACAGTATTCTTCTTATTAATGTTTTTATATTATTATTTTATTTATATAATTATTATTTATTTATATAATTATTAATTGTATTTATTATTAATTATATTAATTTCATGTTATGATATTTTTCCTTTAGTTATTAATAGTCTTTATGATTATTAGTATTACTACTACTGTTAATTAAAGGGGAAAAAAAAAATAACAATAATAAATATATATCATATACAGCTGTCTTTTATGTCTGCCTGACGTTCTTCTCAAACAGTGACCCATTAAATCTTTGTCTTGCAGTAAATATTTCTGCACAGCTGCTGCCGATTTAAAAGCAAAAAAAAAAAAAAAAAATTTAAAAACCCCAAAAACCTGTTTATTTTAGTTTTCATCAGATTTTTTTTATTTTTATTTTTAAAACTCCTTCAGAATTTGGGTAAATAAAGGGAAAATCATCGGACACGAGACACAGAGCTGTTAGCGCAGATCCCATTTTACTTCCTACAAACAGATGTACAATGTGTCTTTACCTCGATGTCCGATCACCACCACCCCCCCCCCACCCCTAGTGACCATCGGGGGGCGCTCATACACAGTGCAATCAGCATCTGATGTGGAGCGCAAAGGGGTAGCGTTCCAAAGAATGACAACCTAAGTGACGAGGTCACCCAAGAAGGTCTCGGCTACGATCGAATTACATATAATTGTGTTGTTTTAGCTCTATTCAGTATTCAGTGACAGAGGAGTAAGTAAAAGTGCCACTTTGCCTTATATCCCGGGGGCAACGAGTGACAGAGCGAGAACACGGCGAGAAGAAGGGCGCAGAACCTGGACGCTGGTGATCCTTCCAAAATGCCGGCTGACCCCCTCAATCTCTCTCTCTCTATATATATATTACCTTCCCCATACGTCCCTCTCTTCTATCATACCCCCCCCCCTGCATACATTGTTTCACCACAAAGAACGGCTCAACTCCTTTTCGCCACTCGAGCATCAAAACTAACACATTTGCTCGCTTCCTGTCTGCAAAATACGCTCGCTGTCAGGCGGAATCCTGTCTGCACGTTTTTAAAGCTGAACGGCAGGCAAATATCAGACACAAGTCATTGCAACTCTATATTCATTAACACATCATCACTGGGAGGGGGGGGGCTCATTCACACTAGCTTTAATCTCTGATGAGTGATCCGCATTCAGGTCGCTCTTCAGACAGCACTTGACAGGAGTCAACCCCCCCCCCCTTGTAACCCCCCCCCCGGACCCCTGAGACCCCTGTAGGGCAGAGCGGCGCAATTCACTTAAAAAACAGTATAACTGGTGTCAAAAGGCAACATTTGGGTGTGGGGGTGGGGGGTAAAAGCACATCTCAACGTTGAGGTTTTTCCTCCCCCTCAATGAACGAGCCCTAAAACGAATGATGTACCGGCGTCTTATCCATTCACATGGGCACCACGAATGTTGGGAATACGATTATCTGCTGTGATAATCGGCTCCATCTAGTGGCCATAATGCGGTATAATTTTTTGGGGATTGTGGTATTTGGAGGATAATAGCACTTTATGGCCACTAGATGGAGCCGCTGATCATGGGACACCGGGAGGCCCTGGCCCCCCTTGTGTCATCATTGGCCAGGAGCATGCTGGTGCGGTGACATAACAGGGTGGGGGGGGCAGGGCCACCCAGTGACTCCTCCCCTTAGCTATTTAGGACCTGTCAGACAGCGGAGCAGGCAGTTGGCGGGAGACTTTGTTGGGCCGGAGGGGGGTTTTTTTTCCTTCTTTTTCGGGTACGGCAGGCGTCGTGATTGATGATGGATCTACTTTGGGGGACTTTTTTTATTTTACATTTTTTTAAATAAAGGAATTGTCAATTTAATAAAGGAATTGTCAATTTGACAATTCCTTTATTATTATTTTCCTTTATTATTATTCCTTTTTTTATTTTTTACATTTTTTAATAAAGGAATTGTCAATTTGACAATTCCTTTATTAAAAAATGTAAAAAATAAAAAAAAGTCCCCCAAAGTAGATCCATCGTTGATCACGACACCCGCCGCACCTGAAAAAGAAGGAAAAAAACCCCCAAACCCCTCCTCCCCAACGAGGCCTCCCACCAACTGCCTGCTCCAGCATGGTCCTGGCCAATGATGTCACAAGGGGCCAGGGCCACCCAATGTCCTATGTCTTATGTTTTTGACACTTTTTTTGGTGAATGAGTAAGAGTACAAAGTACACCTACTCCTTCACTTTGAGGGGGGGTGGCAGGATCTGGGGGGCCCCCTTGTTAAAGTCCCCGCCGCCTGCAGACCCCATCAAACACCGCCCAGGGTTATTGGGAAGAGGCCCTGGTCCACATCAACATGGGGACAAGAGGCTTTGGGGTGGGGGGGAGCACCCCCCCCATGTTGAGGGCATGTGGCCTGGTATGGTTCAGGAGGTGGGGGGGGGTCACTCACTTGTCCCCTCCCTTTCCTGACCTGCCAGGCTGCATGCTCGGATAAGGGTCTGGTGTGGATTTTGGGGGGACTCCCTGCTGTTTTTTTTTAAATTTTGTCATGGGGTTCCCCTTAAAATCCATACCAGACCCAAAAGAGCCTGGTGTGCATTGGGGGAACCCCACCATTTTTTTTATTATGCCGTGGGGGGGGGGACCCCACGCTGTTTTTAAAAAAATTTTTGGCATGGGGTTCCCCTTAAAATCCATACCAGACCCAAAAGAGCCTGGTGTGCATTGGGGGGACTCCACCATTTTTTTATTTTGCCGTGGGGGGGACCCCACGCTGTTTTTTAAAAAAAAATTTGGCATGGGGTTCCCCTTAAAATCCATACCAGACCCAAAAGAGCCTGGTGTGCATTGGGGGGACCCCACTCCATTTTTTTATTATGCCGTGGGGGGGACCCCACGCTGTTTTTTTTTTATGTTAATTGCCGGAAAGTTTTCTTTACATTCAGCTGTCAGCGGGGAATCGCAGACAGCTGATGAGTCATCCGTTGTTAAGGATGCGGCGGCCAGCTTCCCATAACCAGCTATTGGGGGGGGGAGGGGGACTCCTATGTTGTTTCGGACAGATACCGCCAGCAAAACCCGAGTGATAAATATCGCATGTTTTTTTTACGCTCTGTTCCGTTAGTGAATCGGACTTAAGAGCTTACCGCATGGTATTTTGGCGATATTTACCGGCACGTCTTTCATTTTGCGGTAAATACCGCATAATATTTTATTTTTATTGTTTTGTTTTTTTTCTTGCGAATTGGACTTTTTTTTCCCGCATGCGTTAATTTAGGCAAATGAGTCACATGACGGTGTTATCGAATGCGGTAAACGTCAGTGAATTGACCCCATAGTTATATAGCTAACAATAGGACGAGCATTCGTGGGGCCCCGGGCGAATGCTTAGGACATCCGCACAGCGAATGTTTTTATACATAGACCCCATAATGATGTGTTGGACTAAAAAAAGGGCTAAAAAAAAAGTGCCCGTAAAGTGTCTGAAAAATGCCCCCCCCCCCTGCAGCCCCAGTGTGAGAGCCCGAGGGCTTTCACACCCGGGTGCTGCACTGGCAGGATGTTTGAGAAAAACTCCTGCAAGCAGCATCTTCGGAGCGGTTTAGGAGAGCTGTATACACCGCTCCTCCATCGCCCCTGCCCATCGAAATGAATGGGCACCGCTGCCGAAGTGCCTGCAAAGCGATTCGGAGGCGGCTGCACTTTTCGGGCGCATTTAACCCTTTTTTCGGCCGCTAGCGGGGGTTAAAAACGCTCCGCTAGCGGACGAAAAGCGCCGCTAAAACGACGGTAAAGCGCAGCTAAAACTAGCGGCTCTTTGCCGCTAATGCAGTCCGCTGGCAGTGTGAAAGCGGTCTTAACGAATCGGAGGCCAATCACACATCCATGCAGCAAGCTTATGGCATTTTGCTGCAGGAAAATGCATTACAAGTAGAAATCCTATTCTTTCCTATGTGGCTGGTGGGCATCTTTGAGCTACAGTTATACACACATATATATATATATATACTGCATATATATATATATATATATATATATATATATATATATATATATATATATATATATATACACATATACAGGGCTTTTTTTCAGTGGGAACGCGGGGGAACGCAGTTCCGGCACCTCCAGCACTGAATGTATGTAATAGCATGGGGTGTGGGGTGTGCTGGAGGGTCTATTGATGTTGGCTGCTGGGGGATCTATTGTCACTGGTGGGGATCTGATTTTGTCTGAGGGTCTATTGTTGCTGATGGGGAATCTATTGTTGCTGGGGGGGGGTCTTATGTTGCTGGAAGGGATCTACTGTTGAGGGAGAGGTCTATTTTTACTGGCTGCTGGAGGATCTATTGATGCTGCTGGGGGGCTGGGGGAGTCTAATGTTACCTGGGTGGATATTTTGTTGTGGGTAGTTCACTGTTGCTTCAGGGAATCTGTTGTTGTGTGGGGATCTATTGCTGGGATTCTATTGTTCCTGGCTGCAGGGGATCTATGTTACTGCTTTTCTTTTTATCATTAACATGTTCCATACAAATACTAAGTATTCAGACCCTTTGCTCAGTATTTAGTAGAAGCCCCTTTTGATGAGTCTTTTTGGGGAAAGATGCAGCAAGTTTTTCACACCTGGATTTGGGGATCCTCTGCCATTCCTCCTTGCAGATCCTCTCCAGTTCTGTCAGGGGGGATGGTAAACGTTGGTGGACGGCCATTTTTAGGTCTCTCCAGAGATGCTCAATTGGGTTTAAGTCAGGACTCTGGCTGGGCCATTCAAGAACAGTCACGGAGTTGTTGTGAAGCCACTCCTTCGTTATTTTAGCTGTGTGCTTAGGGTCAGTGTCTTGTTGGGAGGTAAACCTTCGGCCCAGTCTGAGGTCCTGAGCACTCTGGAGAAGGTTTTCGTCCAGGATATCCCTGTACTTGGCCGCATTCATCTTTCCCTCGATTGCAACCAGTCGTCCTGTCCCTGCAGCTGAAAAACACCCCCACAGCATGATTCTGCCACCACCATGCTTCACTGTTGGGACTGTATTGGACAGGTGATGAGCAGTGGTTGGTTTTCTCCACACATACCGCTTAGAATTAAGGCCAAAAAGTTCTATCTTGGTCTCATCAGACCAGAGAATCTTATTTCTCACCATCTTGGAGTCCTTCAGATGTTTTTTAGCAAACTCCATGCGGGTTTTCATGTGTCTTGCACTGAGGAGAGGCTTCCGTCTGCCATAAAGCCCCGACTGGTGGAGGGCCGCAGTGATGGTTGACTTTCTACAACTTTCTCCCATCTCCCGACTGCATCTCTGGAGCTCAGCCACAGTGATCTTTGGGTTCTTCTTTACCTCTCTCACCAAGGCTCTTCTCCCCCGATAGCTCAGTTTGGCCGGACGGCCAGCTCTAGGAAGGGTTCTGGTCGTCCCAAACGTCTTCCATTTAAGGATTATGGAGGCCACTGTGCTCTTAGGAACCTTAAGTGCAGCAGAATTTTTTAGTAACCTTGGCCAGATCTGTGCCTTGCCACAATTTTGTCTCTGAGCTCTTCAGGCAGTTCCTTTGACCTCATGATTCTCATTTGCTCTGACATGCACTGTGAGCTGTAAGGTCTTATATAGACAGGTGTGTGGCTTTCCTAATCAAGTCCAATCAGTATAATCAAACACAGCTGGACTCAAATGAAGGTGTAGAACCATCTCAAGGATGATCAGAAGAAATGGACAGCACCTGAGTTATATATATGAGTGTCACAGCAAAGGGTCTGAATACTTAGGACCATGTGATATTTCAGTTTTTCTTTTTTAATAAATCTGCAAAAATGTCATCAATTCTGTGTTTTTCTGTCAATATGGGGTGTTGTGTGTACAATATGAGGTGCTGTGTGTACAATATGGGGGGCTGTGTGTACAATATGAGGTGCTGTGTGTACAATATGGGGGGCTGTGTGTACAATATGGGGTGCTGTGTGTATAATATGGGGGGCTGTGTGTACAATATGGGGTGCTGTGTGTACAATATGGGAGCTGTGTGTACAATATGGGGTGCAGTGTGTACAATATGGGGTGATGTGTGTATAATATGGGGGGCTGTGTGTACAATATGGGGGGCTGTGTGTACAATATGGGGTGCTGTGTGTATAATATGGGGGGCTGTGTGTACAATATGAGGTGCTGTGTGTACAATATGGGGGGCTGTGTGTACAATATGGGGAGCTGTGTGTACAATATGGGGTGATGTGTGTATAATATGGGGGGCTGTGTGTACAATATGAGGTGCTGTGTGTACAATATGGGGTGCTGTGTGTACAATATGGGAGCTGTGTGTACAATATGGGGTGATGTGTGTATAATATGGGGGGCTGTGTGTACAATATGGGGGGCTGTGTGTACAATATGGGGTGCTGTGTGTACAATATGGGGTGCTGTGTGTACAATATGGGGTGCTGTGTGTACAATATGAGGTGCTGTGTGTACAATATGGGGTGCTGTGTGTACAATATGAGGTGCTGTGTGTACAATATGAGGTGCTGTGTGTACAATATGGGGTGATGTGTGTACAATATGGGGTGCTGTGTGTACAATATGAGGTGCTGTGTGTACAATATGGGGTGCTGTGTGTACAATATGAGGTGCTGTGTGTACAATATGGGGTGATGTGTGTACAATATGGGGTGCTGTGTGTACAATATGGGGTGCTGTGTGTACAATATGAGGTGCTGTGTGTACAATATGGGGGGCTGTGTGTACAATATGAGGTGCTGTGTGTACAATATGAGGTGCTGTGTGTACAATATGAGGTGCTGTGTGTACAATATGGGAGCTGTGTGTACAATATGGGGTGATGTGTGTATAATATGGGGGGCTGTGTGTACAATATGGGGTGCTGTGTGTACAATATGAGGTGCTGTGTGTACAATATGGGGGGCTGTGTGTACAATATGGGAGCTGTGTGTACAATATGGGGTGATGTGTGTATAATATGGGGGGCTGTGTGTACAATATGGGGGGCTGTGTGTACAATATGGGGTGCTGTGTGTACAATATGGGGTGCTGTGTGTACAATATGGGGGGCTGTGTGTACAATATGAGGTGCTGTGTGTACAATATGGGGTGATGTGTGTATAATATGGGGGGCTGTGTGTACAATATGGGGTGATGTGTGTACAATATGGGGTGCTGTGTGTACAATATGGGGTGCTGTGTGTACAATATGGGGGGCTGTGTGTACAATATGGGAGCTGTGTGTACAATATGGGGTGATGTGTGTATAATATGGGGGGCTGTGTGTACAATATGGGGGGCTGTGTGTACAATATGGGGTGCTGTGTGTACAATATGAGGTGCTGTGTGTACAATATGGGGGGCTGTGTGTACAATATGGGGGGCTGTGTGTACAATATGGGGGGCTGTGTGTACAATATGGGGTGCTGTGTGTACAATATGAGGTGCTGTGTGTACAATATGGGGGGCTGTGTGTACAATATGAGGTGCTGTGTGTACAATATGGGGGGCTGTGTGTACAATATGGGGGGCTGTGTGTACAATATGGGGTGCTGTGTGTACAATATGGGGTGCTGTGTGTACAATATGGGGTGCTGTGTGTACAATATGAGGTGCTGTGTGTACAATATGGGGGGCTGTGTGTACAATATGAGGTGCTGTGTGTACAATATGGGGTGCTGTGTGTACAATATGAGGTGCTGTGTGTACAATATGGGGGGCTGTGTGTACAATATGGGGTGCTGTGTGTACAATATGGGGGGCTGTGTGTACAATATGGGGGGCTGTGTGTACAATATGGGGTGCTGTGTGTACAATATGGGGTGATGTGTGTATAATATGGGGGGCTGTGTGTACAATATGGGGGGCTGTGTGTACAATATGGGGTGCTGTGTGTACAATATGAGGTGCTGTGTGTACAATATGGGGGGCGGTGTGTACAATATGAGGTGCTGTGTGTACAATATGGGGGGCTGTGTGTACAATATGGGGGGCTGTGTGTACAATATGAGGTGCTGTGTGTACAATATGGGGGGCTGTGTGTACAATATGGGGGGCTGTGTGTACAATATGGGGTGCTGTGTGTACAATATGAGGTGCTGTGTGTACAATATGGGGTGCTGTGTGTACAATATGGGGTGATGTGTGTACAATATGGGGGGCTGTGTGTACAATATGGGGTGCTGTGTGTACAATATGGGGGGCTGTGTGTACAATATGGGGTGCTGTGTGTACAATATGGGGTGATGTGTGTACAATATGGGGGGCTGTGTGTACAATATGGGGTGCTGTGTGTACAATATGGGGTGCTGTGTGTACAATATGAGGTGCTGTGTGTACAATATGGGGGGCTGTGTGTACAATATGGGGGGCTGTGTGTACAATATGAGGTGCTGTGTGTACAATATGGGGTGCTGTGTGTACAATATGAGGTGCTGTGTGTACAATATGGGGGGCTGTGTGTACAATATGGGAGGCTGTGTGTACAATATGGGGGGCTGTGTGTACAATATGGGGGGCTGTGTGTACAATATGGGGTGCTGTGTGTACAATATGGGGTGCTGTGTGTACAATATGGGGTGATGTGTGTACATTAATGAAGAAAAAAACGAACTTAAGTGATTTTAGCAAATGGCTGCAATATAACAGAGTGAAAAATTTTAGGGGGTCTGAATACTTTCCATCCCCACTATATATATATATATATATATATATATATATATATATATATATATATATATATATATAATTTATAAAATTCTTTACTTTTTTATTATTTTTTATTTTTTTTGTATTTTTTTAAGTTCTAAGTTGCTCCTGTAATCTTCTACCAGAACATAATTGGTTTTGATTGGACAGAACACAAAAGCCAGTGTCCCCCTATCTCGGGGTCACCCGAGGTGACATCTGGGGACACACAGACAAGCGATGCATTATTTGCTGCGAGCTCCGAGCTGACGCAAACCGCACAACTTGGTTAGACACTTGTGACTGGGAGGAACAAACAACCGTCTCACTTGGGAACCGCAAACACAAGCCCTCCGCCGCCGGCTGGCTGTTTGCATTACCTGGAGGGCGATTCTGCTCCGTCAACGAATCATCTGACTCGGCGTCAAGTGACAGAAAGCGTCATGTGACCCCCTCCCCCCCCCTCAACGCACACTATGATCCCCCGTCTGCAACCTCCCCCCAGTCTGTCATGTCGTCTTTGGATCGCTACGTGATCGGGATAAAACACCAACTGATCGAGAATCGATCAAATCTGGGCATCAATTACATCATTGGCTGGTATTTGTGCACCTTCGCAGGGCGGCCAATGTGCAGCAAATGATTAGTCGATGTAGATGAATCAGCGCGGGTCTCGACAGGCAATCACAGCTGACCGCGTTGCGTCTTTCGCACTTTTTCGCCAAAGAAGATCATGTACCAAATTTAGGCAGTGAGCCAGACGCTGTCCATGTGCTTGTTAGGAAGATTCTCTCCCCCCATTTCAGTGGCCTCCAAACTGTGGCCCGGGGGCCGGATATGGTTCTTCCTTTTTCCGGCCCTTGGGGCACTATTCCTCCCACTGACACCAATGATGGGGCACTATTCCTCCCACTGACACCAATGATGGGGCACTATTCCTCCCACTGACACCAATGATCGGGCACTATTCCTCCAACTAAAACCAATGATGGGGCACTATTCCTCCCACTGACACCAATGATGGGGCACTATTCCTCCCACTGATACCAATGATGGGGCACTATTCCTCCCACTGATACCAATGATGGGGCACTATTCCTCCCACTGACACCAATGATCGGGCACTATTCCTCCCACTGACACCAATGATGGGGCACTATTCCTCCCACTGACACCAATGATGGGGCACTATTCCTCCCACTGACACCAATAATGGGGCACTATTCCTCCCACTAAAACCAATGATGGGGCACTATTCCTCCCACTGACATCAATGATCGGGCACTATTCCTCCAACTAAAACCAATGATGGGGCACTATTCCTCCCACTGACACCAATGACGGGGCACTATTCCTCCCACTGACACCAATGATGGGGCACTATTCCTCCCACTGACATCAATGAGTCGGGCACTATTCCTCCAACTAAAACCAATGATGGGGCACTATTCCTCCCACTGACACCAATGATGGGGCACTATTCCTCCCACTGACACCAATGATGGGGCACTATACCTCCCACTGACACCAATGATGGGGCACTATTCCTCCCACTGACATCAATGATCGGGCACTATTCCTCCAACTAAAACCAATGATGGGGCACTATTCCTCCCACTGACACCAATGATGGGGCACTATTCCTCCCACTGACACCAATGATGGGGCACTATTCCTCCCACTGATACCAACAATGGAGCATTGTTTACTCTCATTGACGCTGAGCTTTGAACATCTCACGGAGCTCTGTTCAATCCATCATCGGAAAATGGAAAGAGTATGGCACAACTGCAAACCTACCAAGACATGGCCGTCCACCTAAACTGACCGGCCGGGCAAGGAGAGCATTCATCAGAGAAGAGCCAAGAGGTCCATGGTAACTCTGGAGGAGCTGCAGAGATCCACAGCTCAGGGGGGAGAATCTGTCCACAGGACAACTATTAGTCGTGTTCTCCACAAATCTGCCCTTTATGGAAGAGTGACAAGAAGAAAGACATTGGTGAAAGAAAGTCATAAGAAGTCCTGTTTGTAGTTTGTGAGAAGCCATGTGGGGGGCACAGCAAACATGTGGAAGAAGGTGATCTGGTCAGATGAGACCAAAATTGAACTTTTTGGCCTAAAAGCAAGACGCTATGTGTGGAGGAAAACTGACACTGCACATCACCCTGAACACACCATCCCCACTGTGAAACATGGTGGTGGCAGCATCATGTGGTGGGGATGCTTTTCTTCAGCAGGGACAGGGAAGCTGGTCAGAGTTGATGGGAAGATGGATGGAGCCAAATACAGGACAATCTTAGAAGAAAACCTGTTATGCCCCGTACACATGATCGGAAATTCCCCCAGCAAAAGTCTGATGAGAGATTTTGGTGGGAAATTCTGAGCGTGTGTACGCTCCATCGGACTTTTGTTGGTGGAATCCCGCCAGCAAAAGATTGAGAGCAGGTTCTCTATTTTTCGGTCGGAAAAAGTTCAGGTCGTCTGTACCAATTCCGACGTGCAAAATTCCTACGCATGCTCGGAAGGAAACGTTGAACTTCGTTTTCTCGGCTCGTCGTAGTGTTGTACGTCACCGCGTTCTTGACGGTCGAACTTTTGTGTGACCCGTGTGTATGGCAAGGCAAGCTTGAGCGGAATTCCGTCGGGAAAACCATCCAAGTTTTTTCCGACGGAAAATCCGCTCGTGTGTACGGGGCATTAGAGTCTGCAAAAGACTTGAGACCGGGGCGGAGGTTCACCTTCCAGCAGGACAGCAGGGTAAGGGGTTTATTATTTATGTATTATTACATAGTATACATTTATTGTATCTATTTATGATTATTTTTTTATTTATGTATTTATTTTACATTTATTTATATTATTATTTTTATTAGTAGTAGTATTAACGCCCTAAAAATAAATAAAATAAAATAAAATAACCCTAACCCCTAATTCTAAAAAAATATATAAATAATAATAATAATAAATAAAATAAATAAATAAAAGCTGATGGAAAAGTTTAAAAAGCTGAAATACCTAGCAACGAATGATGCAACAAGTGATAGTTTTCTATTGGCTATTACAAAAAAAAACGCTTAAGCAGGTGTGAATAAAGCATTTACCACTTGCCGCCCGTGCTGTAGCCGAAAGAAGGCTTAAATTGCCGGGGGGGGCGTCCGTAGACCCGTGCTCTCGTGCTTCCCGCACGCCCCCCTGGGGCACAGGGAGCACGTTCTGCGATCGCCGGCTCCGTGAGACTTGGCGGATCGTAGATTGGGGTAAAGGGTCAAATCCCAGCAGGCCCTTTACCACGTGACAGCCAATGACAGCTGATCACGGAAGTAAATTTGCCGGTTATCGTTTTTGTTTTCTTTACGCGATCAGCTTGAAGGGAAAAAAAAAAACAAACAAAAACGCAGCTTCTTTTAGAGGGACATCCCTCCCTTTAGCCGCTCTAATCAGTGGAACCTATCAGTGCCCACCAGCATGGCTCCAAACTGCCCCCATTTTCGAGGGACTGTCCCTGATTTGGAGCAATGTCCCCTCTGTCCCTCTTTCCTCCTCATTGGTCCCTCATTTTGGTCTGATCTATACAGCTGTATATAAAATTGATTGTTTTTTAATCCTTCAAAAAGTGTTTCCCAGGGCTAAACCTTTCATCCAAATTATAGATTGCTGCTTTTGTAAATTTTAAAAGCCAATATAAAAGGAATAGTAGTGGTAAAAAAAAAAAAAAAAAAGTCGCTTGTGAATTTAATTAAACTTTTTTGGGGTTAATTCTCCTTTAAGGGGGTGTGGCAGGGGGCGTGTCCTATGCTTACATATGTTTGCTAGTAGGTGTCCCTCATTCCCATCTCAAAATGTTGGGAGGTGTGCACCAGCACCACCTATTAGCA
Source organism: Aquarana catesbeiana (assembly GCF_042186555.1). Lineage (NCBI taxonomy): Eukaryota > Metazoa > Chordata > Amphibia > Anura > Ranidae > Aquarana > Aquarana catesbeiana. The sequence continues at coordinate 10,029,995 of NC_133335.1, forward strand.
CCCACCAGTGCCACCTCTCCGTGCCGCCTATAAGTGCCACCCATCATTGCAACCTATCAGTGCCCATCGGTGAAGGAGAAAAATGACCTGTTTGCAAAGTTATAACAAAGTATGTTTTTTTTTTTTTCAAAATTTTCGGTCTTTTTTTTGTTGGTTTAGCAAAAAATAAAAAAAAAACCCCAGGTGGTGATTAAATACCACCAAAAGAAAGCTCTATTTGTGTGAAAAAAATGCTAAAAATGTCACATGGGTACAGTGTAGCATGACCGCGTAATTGTCATTCAAAGTGTGACAGCGCTAAAAGCTCAAAATTGGCCTGGGCAGGAGGGGAGGAGGAGGGGGGAGGAGGGGGGAGGAGGGGAAGAGGAGGGGAGGAGGAGGGGAGAAGGGGAGGAGGGGGGTTGAAGGAAGAAGTGCCCGGTAAGCAAGTGGTTAAAAATTGTTAAGATTAGATGTTCACAGCGTTAGCGTTCTAAAAAACACCAAAAATCACGCATATTGGCTAATGAATGAAAACCCAAAGCTTAAAAACGCCAAAATTACGCATGAAAACGCGCCAAAAAAATTGTAAAAACACTGTGAATGCAGCCTTAAAAATGGTAAAAATAGGGGCTTACGGTGTTAACTTCGCATTGCCTCGCAGCACGTCGAGGCTAAATGAACGCTGCCTGCAGAAGAGTTTGGCGGGCGTTTAATGCTTCACAATCGTCTCCATTCGCTTCCATTGAAAAACGCACCACAAATCGTATTGTTAAAAAACCGCACTGTAAATGCACCTGTTGCGTTTACAGTGCACTCGAAGGTGCGGTTGCAAAGCGTCAAAAAGCGATCATTTCCCATTAGAATAAACCCAGCTCACAGGGCGTTGCCTGACGCAACACTAAATGCCGCAAAACCCAAAAATGCTCATTAACGCGAAAGGTGCTTGAAGGCTTTCTGTAAAGTTCATCGCCTGTGTAGGAGAGAGCCCTTCGCTTCATTTTGGACGCAGAGCGACACATGCGCTGCATGTTCTTCAATAAGGAGACCAGCTCCGTCCGCCGTCTATATTGTTCATGGCAGGAGCGTCAAAAACGCGCCCCCCCCCACATGCCTGTTTTTTAATGCCTTATGCGGTCAGCAAGAGGGTACAAAATCCTCATGGCATGTATTGTGCGTTGTCGCATACTACGTTTAATATTCCAACGCAGTAAATTGTCCCCGAATTTTTTCCTCGAAATAAGAACAGTGCTCGGCTGAGCTGACCTCTTGGACGAGGAATTGCAGGGTTTGTCGGTGTAGACAGGCGGACATATGTCATCTTTGCAGCATATGTGTGGGCGTGGCTTCCCCGACTCCCTCATTGAGGGGGGGGGGGCTCTTTAATGAAAGAACACGAGGCAATTAGTAAGAAAGCAATTCGCAGAGCCCTTCTGCTAAGCCGCACTGGGAAGCGCAGCTTTGTATCTAGCGGGCCTGGAAAGAATTAACTTCAACAAGTTGGAGTGACAGAGGAAATGTAAAAAATGACTAACAAGAACCCAGCAAATGACTGACCCCCCCCAACCCTCCTCCCCCGCACGCTCTTTCATCTGGGGCTCACATCGAGCAATTCGCCTTTGCTTTGATAATAACTTCCTGTTGTAATTTCCTTCGGGAAGTGACATGGGAGCGATAAAAACATAGATGGTTCCATCGTATGGCTGCATGTGAACATCTCATACCCCCGAAAAGGTAAATGGAAGACGGATGGACGGAGGCAGGCTACCTAGGCCTGTGCCTAGGGCCATACACTTCCAGGGGGTAAGATGGAAAAATACTGGACGGGGCAGGCTACCTAGTCCTGTGCCTAGGGCCATACACTTCCAGGGACAAGCCTGAAAACAAAACACTAGATGGAGGCGTACAACTTCTAGGGGTAAGCAGGGCCGGTGCTAGACTATTTTGCACCCTAGGCAAGAACAGCTACTTGCAACCCCCCCCCCCCCCAAAAAAAAAATTAAAATATTTTTTTTATAAACAGTAGAAAATATGAAAACAGCCTGTAGCTCGGGTGACATGGTTCCGCTTTATATCATATCATATCCGTAAAATTTCTCTGGACGCTGGACTTTGTGTGATGCCAAGAAGGGGTCTGGTGATGTGCCACATTGGGATCACAGAAACCTTGGTCTCTGTATGTCCTGAGTGTGAAACCCTGAAATCGGCTCTCACATCCTGAGCCTGTTTGTGGGGGAGGGTTGGCCTCTCCTTTTTGGGGTGTTCCCAGTCAGGAAGGTGTGACTACCTGGTACCCTGCCAAGACACAATGCACTATAGAGCATTGTTGCTAAGGTCACCACCGTGGCCACATCATCAGCAGAGCAACACCAAGGCTCTCCAGACCTGGTGGAGGAGAATAACACTCACCAGGGCTCCCCCATGGACCAAGAAACAATGCAATATAGACCATTGTTGCCAAGGTCATCACCACCATGGCAACATCATCTGCAGAGCAACACCAAAGCTCTCCAGACCTGGTGGAGGAGGATAGCACTCACCAGGGCTCCCCCATGGACCAAGAAACAATGCACTATAGACCATTGTTGCTAAGGTCTCCACCATGGCCACGTCATCTGCAGAGCAACACCAAGGCTCTCCAGACCTGGTGGAGGAGGATAGCACTCACCAGGGCTCCCCCATGGACCAAGAAACAATGCACTATAGACCATTGTTGCTAAGGTCTCCACCATGGCCACGTCATCTGCAGAGCAACACCAAGGCTCTCCAGTCCTGGTGGAAGATAGCACTCACCAGGGCTCCCCAATGGACCAAGACACAATGCAATATAGACCATTGTTGCCAAGGTCATCACCACCATGGCAACATGATCTGCAGAGCAACACCAAGGCTCTCCAGACCTGGTGGAGGAGGATAGCACTCATCAGGGCTCCCCCATGGACCAAGTCACAATGCACTATAGACCATTGTTGCCAAGGTCATCACCACCATGGCAACATGATCTGCAGAGCAACACCAAGGCTCTCCAGACCTGGTGGAGGAGAATAACACTCACCAGGGCTCCCCCATGGACCAAGAAACAATGCAATATAGACCATTGTTGCCAAGGTCATCACCACCATGGCAACATCATCTGCAGAGCAACACCAAGGCTCTCCAGACCTGGTGGAGGAGGATAACACTCATCAGGGCTCCCCCATGGACCAAGAAACAATGCACTATAGACCATTGTTGCTAAGGTCACCACCATGGCCACGTCATCTGAAGAGAAACACCAAGGCTCTCCAGTCCTGGTGGAGGATAGCACTCATCAGGGCTCCCCCATGGACCAAGTCACAATGCACTACAGACCATTGTTGCCAAGGTTATCACCACCATGGCGACATCATCTGCAGAGCAACACCAAGGCTCTCCAGACCTGGTGGAGGAGGATAGCACTCATCAGGGCTCCCCCATGGACCAAGTCACAATGCACTATAGACCATTGTTGCCAAGGTCATCACCACCATGGCAACATGATCTGCAGAGCAACACCAAGGCTCTCTAGACCTGGTGGAGGAGGATAGCACTCACCAGGGCTCCCCCATGGACCAAGACACAATGCACTATAGACCATTGTTGCTAAGGTCACCTCCATGGCCATGCCATCTGCAGAGCAACACCAAGGCTCTCCAGACCCGGTGGAGGAGGATAGCACTCACCAGGGCTCCCCCATGGACCAAGAAACAATGCACTATAAACCATTGTTGCTAAGGTCATCATTCTCTTCCAGTGCCAGCGTGAGTCAAGCTCATCGAGAGCCTGCATCAGAAGTACCATCTGTGGAGGCGATTTAGGCACCACCACCTACAGCAGCACACCCAGCAGAGGGAAAGTGGTTCTCTAGGACCATCGGAGGTACAGCCGTCTGCCCTGCCCAACCAGGAACTGCCACAATCAGTGGTGGTGTGGTGGTGTGTGGATCCCTCATCCCCTTGTTAGAAGCTTAAGGATTGGCCTGGAGCTTTGTGGGATGTCTATATAGGTACTGGCCTGGTGGAGGAGCCGGAAGATCTGTGACTCATGTTGCTTCACCTGCAACATCTTCACCAGTCCCCACTGCTGTTTTGACTCTACATGGAGTCAGAGGAGGAGGAAGGGGAGGAGACCACCATCCTACCTGCCCCCCGAACAGGGACAGAGCCATCACCTTACGCAGTTGTCATGGCTCCAGCGGGGGTTGATCTGGGACGTTGGGGAACTCTATGGACTTGATTTTTTCAATGTCCTGGAAGCTTTGTTTCATTCCTTAGAGGCACAGTGGCAGCAGTGTTACTAGACTGCTGTCTGGAACCATTTACAGTTGTCCAAACACCATCGGGTGCTTATGGAAGGGACAGCCACCTGTACAGAGTTCCACTGACTATATTGGGAGTGGAACTATGGACGCCATATTTATATGGACAAGGTGGTGGTGGCCCGTCCCAATTCTGAGGACATCCATTATTATGTCGTTTTGCAGGTCCCGGGTAAGGTGGAGTGGAGGGAGTACCCGGGACCCCAAATACTACATCTAGTTTGCTCTGCAAAATTCTTTGAATCGGTTTGTTTTATCAGCATGCACTTTCATTACTGCATATTGTGTATGCGATTTGTTCCTATTGGAGGTACAGCCTCAATATGAGCAAATCAAATACACAAAATGCAGGTACAAATCGCGGAGGTGTGAAGAACAGCAGCGGCGAGCAGCAGGATGCAGCCTTACGAGGGATTGTGTGGGGAAGCCAGTGCGCCCTAGGTGGCTGCCTAGTTTGCCTAGTGGTAGCACCAGCCCTGGGGGTTAAGCCAGAAAATACTGGATGGAGGCAGGCTATGTAGGCCTGTGCCTAGAACCATACACTTTGGGGGGTAAGTCTGAAAATACTGGACAGAGGCAGGCTACGTTCTAGGGGCAAGACAAAAAAATACTGAACGGGGCAGGCTACATAGGCCTGTGCCTAGGATCATACAACTTTTAGGGGCAAGATGAAACATTCTGGATGGGGCAGGCTACATAGGCCTGTGCCTAGGATCATACAACTTCTAGGGGCAAGACGAAACATTCTGGACGGGGCAGGCAAAATGGAAAATGCTGGACAGAGGCAGGCCACGTAGGTCTGTGTCTAGGGCCATACACTTCCAGGGGTAAGCCTGAAAATACTGGACGGAGGCAGGCTATGTTGGTCTGTGCCTAGGGCCAAACACTTCCAGGGGCAAGACGAAAAAGACTGTATGGAGGGAGGCTATGCTGGTCTGTGCCTAGGGCCAAACACTTCCAGGGGCAAGATGGAAAAATACTGGACAGAGGCAGGCTATGTAGGCAGGCAAATAAAATAAATTCTTACTTTACTCTTCACTTTTCTGAAAATGCTATTTTCCTGGTTGTCATGGCGATCATCCGCCTGTAACACCTTGAGCCAACTAACCAGAAAAAAGCAACACCAATATGGAATTCAAATTTTACTCCGACTCTCCTTATCCGCATATCTGTCTGTGACCCCATTGCAGACATTTGCCTCACTTCCTGTCCCTGTGACACCCATATGCAAAATATAGGGTGCAGGTGTCACCAGTAGAGGGCAATAAACCTTTGCCGGAATTTCCAACCCTTCCCTGCTCTACTACTGGTTTGGTTTTTGCCCCCATTAGTGTACCTGGGAACTTTCTGGAACCGTCCACAGAATTTGAGTCTGTATCACTGCGGAGAGAGAGTGACCCTTCCTGATTGGGGCAAGCGGGGGCGCCACAAGGTAAGCAGGGGAGAGAGAGGTCCACTATAGCCCCGGGGGGGGGTCCTAGCGGGCAAATGGAGGCTCGAAGCTGGCTAGCAAAGGACCCTGGAAATGGGTTACTTACCTGGTGGCAGCCAGAAGTTGCACCAAAATAGTGGAAGGTAGGTAGGTGTCAACCAAGATGTGCTCCCATATTGACAGTGCAACTGGCTCCCACCTACAGGTAACACTGTCAGTATCATTGAATTGATGAACAGGTGGGAGCCAGGTGCACTGTCCGTGCCACTGAGGGACAGGTGGGAGCCAGGTGCACTGTCCGTGCCACTGAGGGACAGGTGGGAGCCAGGTGCACTGTCCGTGCCACTGAGGGACAGGTGGGAGCCAGGTGCCCTGTCCGTGCCACTGAGGGACAGGTGGGAGCCAGGTGCCCTGTCCGTGCCACTGAGGGACAGGTGGGAGCCAGGTGCCCTGTCCGTGCCACTGAGGGACAGGTGGGAGCCAGGTGCCCTGTCCGTGCCACTGAGGGACAGGTGGGAGCCAGGTGCACTGTCCGTGCCACTGAGGGACAGGTGGGAGCCAGGGGCACTGTCCGTGCCACTGAGGGACAGGTGGGAGCCAGGGGCACTGTCCGTGCCACTGAGGGACAGGTGGGAGCCAGGGGCACTGTCCGTGCCATTGAGGGACAGGTGGGAGCCAGGGGCACTGTCCGTGCCACTGAGGGACAGGTGGGAGCCAGGTGCACTGTCCGTGCCACTGAGAGACAGGTGGGAGCCAGGGGCACTGTCCGTGTCACTGAGGGACAGGTGGGAGCCAGGTGCACTGTCCGTGTCACTGAGGGACAGGTGGGAGCCAGGTGCCCTGTCTGTATCACTGAGGGACAGGTGGGAGCCAGGTGCACTGTCCGTGTCACTGAGGGACAGGTGGGAGCCAGGTGCACTGTCCGTGTCACTGAGGGACAGGTGGGAGCCAGGTGCACTGTCCGTGTCACTGAGGGACAGGTGGGAGCCAGGTGCCCTGTCTGTATCACTGAGGGACAGGTGGGAGCCAGGTGCACTGTCCATGTCACTGAGGGACAGGTGGGAGCCAGGTGCACTGTCCATGTCACTGAGGGACAGGTGGGAGCCAGGTGCACTGTCCATGTCACTGAGGGACAGGTGGGAGCCAGGTGCACTGTCCATGTCACTGAGGGACAGGTGGGAGCCAGGTGCCCTGTCTGTATCACTGAGGGACAGGTGGGAGCCAGGTGCCCTGTCTGTATCACTGAGGGACAGGTGGGAGCCAGGTGCACTGTCCATGTCACTGAGGGACAGGTGGGAGCCAGGTGCCCTGTCCATATCACTGAGGGACAGATGGGAGCCAGGTGCACTGTCCGTGTCACTGAGGGACAGATGGGAGCCAGGTGCACTGTCCGTGTCACTGAGGGACAGGTGGGAGCCAGGTGCACTGTCCGTGCCACTGAGGGACAGGTGGGAGCCAGGTGCACTGTCCGTGTCACTGAGGGACAGGTGGGAGCCAGGTGCACTGTCCATATCACTGAGGGACAGGTGGAAGCCAGGTGCACTGTCCGTGTCACTGAGGGACAGGTGGGAGCCAGGTGCACTGTCCGTGTCACTGAGGGACAGGTGGGAGCCAGGTGCCCTGTCTGTATCACTGAGGGACAGGTGGGAGCCAGGTGCACTGTCCGTGTCACTGAGGGACAAGTGGGAGCCAGGTGCACTGTCCATATCACTGAGGGACAGGTGGGAGCCAGGTGCACTGTCCGTGTCACTGAGGGACAGGTGGGAGCCAGGTGCACTGTCCGTGTCACTGAGGGACAGGTGGGAGCCAGGTGCACTGTCCATATCACTGAGGGACAGGTGGGAGCCAGGTGCACTGTCCATATCACTGAGGGACAGGTGGGAGCCAGGTGCCCTGTCCGTGCCACTGAGGGACAGGTGGGAGCCAGGTGCCCTGTCCGTGCCACTGAGGGACAGGTGGGAGCCAGGTGCCCTGTCCGTGCCACTGAGGGACAGGTGGGAGCCAGGTGCCCTGTCCGTGCCACTGAGGGACAGGTGGGAGCCAGGTGCCCTGTCCGTGCCACTGAGGGACAGGTGGGAGCCAGGTGCCCTGTCCGTGCCACTGAGGGACAGGTGGGAGCCAGGTGCACTGTCCGTGCCACTGAGGGACAGGTGGGAGCCAGGTGCACTGTCCGTGCCACTGAGGGACAGGTGGGAGCCAGGGGCACTGTCCGTGCCACTGAGGGACAGGTGGGAGCCAGGGGCACTGTCCGTGCCATTGAGGGACAGGTGGGAGCCAGGGGCACTGTCCGTGTCACTGAGGGACAGGTGGGAGCCAGGTGCACTGTCCGTGTCACTGAGGGACAGGTGGGAGCCAGGTGCACTGTCCGTGTCACTGAGGGACAGGTGGGAGCCAGGTGCACTGTCCGTGTCACTGAGGGACAGGTGGGAGCCAGGTGCACTGTCCGTGTCACTGAGGGACAGGTGGGAGCCAGGTGCACTGTCCGTGTCACTGAGGGACAGGTGGGAGCCAGGTGCACTGTCCATGTCACTGAGGGACAGGTGGGAGCCAGGTGCACTGTCCATGTCACTGAGGGACAGGTGGGAGCCAGGTGCCCTGTCCATGTCACTGAGGGACAGGTGGGAGCCAGGTGCACTGTCCATGTCACTGAGGGACAGGTGGGAGCCAGGTGCACTGTCCATGTCACTGAGGGACAGGTGGGAGCCAGGTGCCCTGTCTGTATCACTGAGGGACAGGTGGGAGCCAGGTGCCCTGTCTGTATCACTGAGGGACAGGTGGGAGCCAGGTGCACTGTCCATGTCACTGAGGGACAGGTGGGAGCCAGGTGCCCTGTCCATATCACTGAGGGACAGATGGGAGCCAGGTGCACTGTCCGTGTCACTGAGGGACAGATGGGAGCCAGGTGCACTGTCCGTGTCACTGAGGGACAGGTGGGAGCCAGGTGCACTGTCCGTGCCACTGAGGGACAGGTGGGAGCCAGGTGCACTGTCCGTGTCACTGAGGGACAGGTGGGAGCCAGGTGCACTGTCCGTGTCACTGAGGGACAGGTGGGAGCCAGGTGCACTGTCCATATCACTGAGGGACAGGTGGAAGCCAGGTGCACTGTCCGTGTCACTGAGGGACAGGTGGGAGCCAGGTGCACTGTCCGTGTCACTGAGGGACAGGTGGGAGCCAGGTGCCCTGTCTGTATCACTGAGGGACAGGTGGGAGCCAGGTGCACTGTCCGTGTCACTGAGGGACAGGTGGGAGCCAGGTGCACTGTCCATATCACTGAGGGACAGGTGGGAGCCAGGTGCACTGTCCGTGTCACTGAGGGACAGGTGGGAGCCAGGTGCCCTGTCTGTATCACTGAGGGACAGGTGGGAGCCAGGTGCCCTGTCCGTGCCACTGAGGGACAGGTGGGAGCCAGGTGCCCTGTCCGTGCCACTGAGGGACAGGTGGGAGCCAGGTGCCCTGTCCGTGCCACTGAGGGACAGGTGGGAGCCAGGTGCCCTGTCCGTGCCACTGAGGGACAGGTGGGAGCCAGGTGCCCTGTCCGTGCCACTGAGGGACAGGTGGGAGCCAGGTGCCCTGTCCGTGCCACTGAGGGACAGGTGGGAGCCAGGTGCACTGTCCGTGCCACTGAGGGACAGGTGGGAGCCAGGTGCACTGTCCGTGCCACTGAGGGACAGGTGGGAGCCAGGGGCACTGTCCGTGCCACTGAGGGACAGGTGGGAGCCAGGGGCACTGTCCGTGCCATTGAGGGACAGGTGGGAGCCAGGGGCACTGTCCGTGTCACTGAGGGACAGGTGGGAGCCAGGTGCACTGTCCGTGTCACTGAGGGACAGGTGGGAGCCAGGTGCACTGTCCGTGTCACTGAGGGACAGGTGGGAGCCAGGTGCACTGTCCATGTCACTGAGGGACAGGTGGGAGCCAGGTGCACTGTCCATGTCACTGAGGGACAGGTGGGAGCCAGGTGCCCTGTCCATGTCACTGAGGGACAGGTGGGAGCCAGGTGCACTGTCCATGTCACTGAGGGACAGGTGGGAGCCAGGTGCACTGTCCATGTCACTGAGGGACAGGTGGGAGCCAGGTGCCCTGTCTGTATCACTGAGGGACAGGTGGGAGCCAGGTGCCCTGTCTGTATCACTGAGGGACAGGTGGGAGCCAGGTGCACTGTCCATGTCACTGAGGGACAGGTGGGAGCCAGGTGCCCTGTCCATATCACTGAGGGACAGATGGGAGCCAGGTGCACTGTCCGTGTCACTGAGGGACAGGTGGGAGCCAGGTGCACTGTCCATATCACTGAGGGACAGGTGGAAGCCAGGTGCACTGTCCGTGTCACTGAGGGACAGGTGGGAGCCAGGTGCACTGTCCGTGTCACTGAGGGACAGGTGGGAGCCAGGTGCCCTGTCTGTATCACTGAGGGACAGGTGGGAGCCAGGTGCACTGTCCGTGTCACTGAGGGACAGGTGGGAGCCAGGTGCACTGTCCATATCACTGAGGGACAGGTGGGAGCCAGGTGCACTGTCCGTGTCACTGAGGGACAGGTGGGAGCCAGGTGCCCTGTCTGTATCACTGAGGGACAGGTGGGAGCCAGGTGCACTGTCAGTGTCACTGAGGGACAGATGGGAGCCAGGTGCACTGTCTGTGTCACTGAGGGACAGGTGGGAGCCAGGTGCACTGTATGTGTCACTGAGGGACAGGTGGGAGCCAGGTGCACTGTCCATATCACTGAGGGACAGGTGGGAGCCAGGTGCACTGTCCGTGTCACTGAGGGACAGGTGGGAGCCAGGTGCACTGTCCATGTCACTGAGGGACAGGTGGGAGCCAGGTGCACTGTCCATGTCACTGAGGGACAGGTGGGAGCCAGGTGCACTGTCCATGTCACTGAGGGACAGGTGGGAGCCAGGTGCCCTGTCCGTGTCACTGAGGGACAGGTGGGAGCCAGGTGCACTGTCCATGTCACTGAGGGACAGGTGGGAGCCAGGTGCCCTGTCCGTGTCACTGAGGGACAGGTGGGAGCCAGGTGCACTGTCCGTGTCACTGAGGGACAGGTAGGAGCCAGGTGCACTGTCAGTGTCACTGAGGGACAGGTAGGAGCCAGGTGCACTGTCCGTGTCACTGAGGGACAGGTGGGAGCCAGGTGCACTGTCCGTGTCACTAGAATGGCTCCTAGACTCGGTTGACCTATCCTCTAAGCCCCTCCCACTTTAAGCAAAATTTGACCACACCCAAAATTTAGCGTGCCATGCTGAGCCTCTCCCCTGAGGAATTCAAATTTCCAAAAGTTCCCAGGTATGCCTATGAGGCTTCATTTAGACATGTGGTTTGGGGGGGGGGAGGGTAGCCTTTAAAAATGCGCGGTTGAGCCACATTTTTACCAACCCTTCTTTGTTCTACCAAAACAACCAAGAACATTTCGGTGTTACCGAGTAACTTTGTATCCCTTAGATGAGGAAAGTGTAACTCTGTATCCTTTAGAAAAGGAAATGGTCCAATCACTGCACTCATCTATAAAAAACTATAAAAAAATTGAATAGAATAAAGCGCCATCTTCAGGAATCGATCGATATTCGGTTTCAGGTCCTCCTAGTGGTTCTTTCCCTATATAGCCAACCAAAAACAAAATTTCTGGAACTTCCAAGAAATTCTCCCGTCTCCTTCCTCGTCACTCTTGCCGTCGGGTCAGATCATTTCACGCACACGAAAAAAAAAAAAAGGAAACGCCGTATCCGCCGCTCACGTTGGAACTGGAGAGGGGAAGAAAGCGCAATGTCAAAACTCGACACGAAAAAAGTCCTTGTCACTTCGTTTCACTGCGGGGCAACCGACAAGATGGTAGCAGGGAGCGGCGGATGGCTGTAGGGGGGGAAACGTGCGCGGCTGACGATGAGCGCCTGTGACATCTGTCACTGTCCCTTCTCCGGAAAAAGACACAAATCACTGCACAGCGCGCAAGGCGGTTGGAAGTCAATGGCTTGAAAGAACAGAAGAGCCGAGATGGGGAAGAAATCAGGATTTACGGTTGTGCTTTGATTTTTTTCTCTTATTGAAATGTGTCTCCCGCGAAGCGGAAAAATGGAGAGAGCACCACTTAAAGGGGGACTCCGGTCAGACGGGACGATCCTGTTCTTAAGCACTCGCATTGCGCTTTGGCACCCTGCCAAAAGCGTTTTTCAGTCGATCCCTCCTCCCACCAGTGTCCTCCATAGTATATGCTTGTTTTTGCAAAAAGAGTAGCGTGATGGGAATACAGTTGCAAAAAAAAAAATTGCTCTACAGCCTTTAGGAGTAATCACTATCTCCCTTCGAATTGTTCGGTCACTTCTACCAATATCCTCCATTGTACAAGCCTGCTTTTTAATGAGCAGCGTGACGAAAATCTTGGCAAAACCACCACTTAAAGGGGGACTACGGTAAAAAAAAAAAATTGCTCTCCAGCCTTTAGAGTAATCACTATCTCCCTTCGAATTGTTCGGTCACTTCTGTACTTGCTCCAAATCATTTTGTCACTTCTGCCCTTACTCCTACCAATGTCTTCCATTGTATATGCCTGCTCTTCCTTGAGCACCGTGACACCATCTTTGCAGAAATGTCACTAAAAGGGGGACCACATTTGAAATTAGTACTTGATCTGAAGACTTTAGAGTAATCACTATCTCCTTTCAGCTCGTTTTGTCACCTCTTTTCTTGCGCCTACCAGTGTCCTCCATTGTACATGCCTGCTTTTCCTTGAGCAGCGTGACGCCATCTTTGCACAAAACACCACTTAAAGGGGGACTACAGTCAAGAAAAAAATAATTGCTCTCTAGCCTTTAGAGTAAATCACCATCTCCCTTTAAATTTGTTTGGTTATGTCTGCACTTGCTCCTACGAATGTCCTCCATTGTACATGCCTGCTTTTTCTTAAGCAGCATGACGCCATCTTTGCAAAAAAGACCACTTTAAGGGGGACTACAGTCAAAAAAAGATAATTGCTCTCCAGCCTTTAGAGTAATCACCATCTCCCTTCAAAACAATTGGTCACCTCTGTACATGCTACTGCCAATGTCTTCCATTGCACATGCCTGCTCTTCCTTGAGCACCGTGACGCCATCTTTGCAAAAACACCACTTTAAGGGGGACTACAGTTAAAAAAAAAAAATAAGTGCTCTTCAGCCTTTAGAGTAATCACTATCTCCCTTTGAATTGTTCTCTCACTTCTGTACTTGCTCCAAGTCATTTTGTCACTTCTGCCCTTGCTCCTACCAATGTCCTCCATTGTATATGCCTGCTCTTCCTTGAGCACCGTGACGGCATCTTTGCAAAACCGCCACTTAAAGGGGGACTACATTTGAAATAAATATTTGATCTGAAGCCTTTGGAGTAATCACCATCTCCTTTTCAAACACCAACTTTGCAAAAACACCACATTAAGGGGGACTAAGGTTGGAAAAAATAAGTGCTCTTCAGCCTTTAGAGTAATCGCTATCTCCCTCCGAATTGTTCTGTCACTTTTGTACTTGCTCCAAGTCATTTGGTCACTTCTAACCTTGCTACTGCCAATGTCCTCCATTGTACATGCCTGCTCTTCCTTGAGCATCTTTGCAAAAACACCACTTTAAGGGGGACTAAGGTTGGAAAAAATAAGTGCTCTTCAGCCTTTAGAGTAATCACTATCTCCCTTTGAATTGTTCTCTCACTTCTGTACTTGCTCCAAGTCATTTTGTCACTTCTGCCCTTGCTCCTACCAATGCCCTCCATTGTACATGCCTGCTCTTCCTTGAGCATCTTTGCAAAAACACCACTTTAAGGGGGACTAAGGTTGGAAAAAATAAGTGCTCTTCAGCCTTTAGAGTAATCACTATCTCCCTTTGAATTGTTCTCTCACTTCTGTACTTGCTCCAAGTCATTTTGTCACTTCTGCCCTTGCTCCTACCAATGCCCTCCATTGTATATGCCTGCTCTTCCTTGAGCATCGTGATACCATCTTTGCAAAACCGCCACTTAAAGGGGGACTACATTTGAAATAAATATTTGATCTGAAGCCTTTAGAGTAATCACCATCTCCTTTTCAAACACCAACTTTGCAAAAACACCACATTAAGGGGGACTAAGGTTGGAAAAAATAAGTGCTCTTCAGCCTTTAGAGTAATCGCTATCTCCCTCCGAATTGTTCGGTCACTTTTGTACTTGCTCCAAGTCATGTGGTCACTTCTAACCTTGCTACTGTCAATGTCCTCCATTGTACATGCCTGCTCTTCCTTGAGCATCGTGACGCCATCTTTGCAAAAACACTACTTTAAGGGGGACTAAGGTTGGAAAAAATAAGCGCTCTTCAGCCTGTGGAGTAATCACTATCTCCCTTCAACTTGTTCTGTCACTCCTGTACTTGCTCCAAATCATTTTCTCACTTCTGCCCTCCATTGTATATGCCTGCTCTTCCTTAAGCCCCGTGACGGCATTTTTGCACAAACACCATATATAGGGGGACTGCAGTAAAAAAAAATTGCTCTACAGCCTTTAGAGTAATTGCTATCTCCCTCCGAATTGTTCTGTCACTTCTGCCCTTGCTCTTACCAGTGTCCACCATTGTATATGCCTGCTCTTCCTTGAGCACCGTGATGCCCTCTTTGCAAAACCGCCACTTAAAGGGGGGCTACATTTGAAATAAATACTTGATCTGAAGCCTTTAGAGTGATCGCTATCTCCCTTCAAACCATTTGGTCACTTCTGTCCTTGCTACCGCCAATGGCCTCCATTGTACATGCCTGCTTTTCCTTGAGCAGCGTGATGCCATTTTTGCACAAACACCACTACAGTCAACAAATCTGCTCTCCGGCCTTTACAGCGATCATTATCTCCATTTCAGATTGTTCGGTTATGTCTGAACTTGCTCCAACTAATGTCATCCATTGTATATATACCTTCTTTTTCCTGAGCAGTGCGACGCCATCCTTGCAAAACCACCACTTAAAGGGGGACTACAGTTGAAGAAAAAAAATTGCTCTCCAGCTTTTAGAGTAATCACCATCTCCCTTCGAATTGTTCTGCCACTTCTGTCCTTGCTCCAAATCATTTTGTCATCTCTGCCCTTGCTCCTACCAGTCTCCTCAATTGTACATGCCTGCTTTTCCTGAGCAGTATGACGCCATCTTTGCAAAAACACCACTTAAAGGGGGACTACGGTTGAAAAAACAATTGCTCTCCAGCCTTTACAGTGTTCACCATCTCCCTTCAAATTGTTTGGTTATGTCTGTTCTTGCTCCAAGTAATGTCCTCCATTGTACATGCCTGCCTTTTCCTTGAGCAGCGTGACGCCATCTTTGCACAAACACCACTTAAAGTCCCCCTTAAAGTGGTCTTTTTTTGCAAAGATGGCGTCACGCTGCTTAAGGAAAAGCAGGAGGACATTCATAGGAGCAAGTGCGGACATAACCAATGTCCTCCATTATACATGGCTGCTTTTCCTTAAGCAGTGTGACGCCATCTTTGCAAAAAAAGACCACTTTAAGGGGGACTACAATCGAAATAGATAATTGCTCTCCAGCCTTTAGAGTAATCAGCATCTCCCTTCAAATCATTTGGTCACTTCTGTCCTTGCTACTGCCAATGTCCTCCATTGAACATGCCTGCTCTTCCTCGAGCACCGTGACGCCATCTTTGCAAAAACACCACATTAAGGGGGACTACGGTTGGAAAAAATAAGTGCTCTTCAGCCTTCAGAGTAATCACCATCTCCCTTCGAATTGTTCTGTCACTTCGGTACTTGCTCCAACTTATTTTGTCACTTCTGCCCTTGCTCCTACCAATGTCCTCCATTGTAAATGCCTGCTCTTCCTTGAACAGCATGACGCCATATTTGCACAAACGCCACTTAAAAGGGGGACTACAGTCAAAAAAAAAATGTGCTCTCCAGCCTTTAGAGTAATCACTATCTCCCTTTAAATTGTTTGGTTCTGTCTGCACTTGCTCCTACTAAATGTCCTCCATTGTAAATGCCTGCTTTTTTCCTGAGCAGCGCGACTCCATCTTTGCAAAAAAGACCACTTTAAGGGGGACTACAGTCAAAAAAAGAGAATTGCTCTCCAGCCTTTAGAGTAATCACTATCTCCCTTCGAATCATTTGGTCACTTCTGTCCTTGCTACTGCCAATGTCCTCCATTGTACATGCCTGCTCCTCCTTGAGCACCGTGACGCCATCTTTGAAAATACACCACTTTAAGGGGGAATACAGTTGGAAAAAATAAGCGCTCTCCAGCCTTTAGAGTAATCACTATCTCCCTTTAAATTGTTTGGTTCTGTCTGTACTTGCTCCTACTAATGTCCTCCCTTGTACATGCCTGCTTTTTTCCTGAGCAGCGCAACGTCATCTTGGCAAAACCACCACTTAAAGGGGGACTTCAGTCAAAAAAAAAAATTGCTCTCCAGCCTTTAGAGTAATCACTATCTCCCTCAAATAGTATGGACACCTCTGTACTTGCTCCAACTAATGTCCTCCATTGTACATACCCCGCTTGTTCTTGAGCAGCGCGACGCCATCTTTTCAAAAATACCACGTAAAGCACCTTTAAGCCTCTACAGTATTTTCCAGCTCTCTTCAAATCATTTGGTTACCTCATTATATGAAAGAACACACCCCAGGCATCCCTTTAGATGTGCAATCTGCTGTGCAGTTGCTTGATTACAAATCAAGTAACTGCTCAGCAGATTGCACAGCTATAGTCTGCAGCAGCCAGCGGCATACACCTCCAGGCCTGCCACTGGGTGCTGCAGCTTTTTAGCTGTGCAATCAGCTGATCGGTTACTTGATTTGTAATCAACCAAATGATCAGCAGATCGCACAGCTAAAAGGGATGCCTGGGATGTGTTCTTTCATGCCCCCTGTCACATGCTTGGCTTCCTCCAATTCTATCAAGTTGGAGGAAATGGGGTGAAACACCCCTAGACACTTCCAAAAAAAGTTTGCATCACTTATTTCAGAAGGACACGCCCCCTACCAGTCTAACCTGACGTTTCAGCTTGTGCGAAAGGGGTGGCAGTAGTGCATTCACTTACACTTATCTGGCTCTGGTGGCTGAAACTTGTGTTAGATCAGCCTAACCTTTCACCCCTCCCCCAAGATGATGATTATTTCAGGGATTGGTGGATGCTGGAGGGGGAGGTGTGTACAATGTACTCCCAGGCACCATGTGAGGTGCTCTCTGAATTTTGTCTGCAGCCGATTACAGAAAACTTACATTACCATTGAAGGGGGTGAAGCTCCCGACTAAACAGGGATGTCTGGATATCACCTCAGTCACAGGATACATTCCCTGAACATACACCATGAGGGGCCCCACACCTCACACTACGGGGGCCACATCCAACATTCAAGGGCCGAAAAAAAGTCATCTTTAATAAATGAATGAAAACGATCTGCCCGTACATCAGAGCCCCTCCTTACATCAGAGTTCCCTTCAGAGCCTCCCTTATATCAGAGTCACCAGAGTCCCCTAAAGAGTTCCCCCTTATATAAGAGCCCCCCCCCCGTACAGATTCCCCTTTAGAGTACTCTCTTACATCAGAGTCTCCCTTTATAGCAGAGTCTCCCTTTATAGCAGAGTCTCCCTATACAGCAGAGTCTCCCTATACAGCAGAGTCTCCCTATACAGCAGAGTCTCCCTATACAGCAGAGTCTCCCTTTACAGCAGAGTCTCCCATTCACAGCAGAGTCTCCCATTCACAGCAGAGTTGCCCATTCACAGCAGAGTCTCCCATTCACAGCAGAGTCTCCCATTCACAGCAGAGTCTCCCATTCACAGCAGAGTCTCCCATTCACAGCAGAGTCTCCTTTTACAGCAGAGTCTCCCATTCACAGCAGAGTCTCCCATTCACAGCAGAGTCGCCGAACAGTATGTTGTGTACCGGGCGCTCGGGTTCGGCACATCACGGATCTGGTGGACAGATTACTGGGAGGGGCTGGGGAAGACCCGGCTGTCATGGTGCACGTTGGCACCAATGACAAAGTCAGAGGCAGATGGAGTGTCCTAAAGAACGATTTTAGGGACTTGGGAGCTAAATTGAGGAAAAGGACCTCCAAGGTAGTGTTCTCAGGAATACTACCGGTACATCGAGCCACACCAGAAAGGCAAAGGGAGATTAGGGAAGTAAACAAGTGACTGAAGAGCTGGTGTAGTAAGGAGGGGTTTGGGCTCCTGGAGGACTGGGCCAACTTCTCAGTCAATCACCAATACTATAGAAGGGACGGACTGCACCTAAATGAGGAGGGTGCAAATCAGCTGGGAGTAAAAAGTTAGAGGAGTTATAAAACTAGGCGACGGGGGGGCCAGAGGTAGAGATAGCCAGTGCGGAACATATTTCGGAGGGTAGTATTGGGGGCATTAGTGGTATGTTGACTAAAGCACATGAACCCGAGGTAAGTATAGTAGCAAGTCCTAGTTGCAATCTCGGAACACCCAATAAGAGGATAATATGCGACCGGTCTAAACTATGTGGCATGTTCACTAATGCCAGGAGCCTGGCGGACAAGATCGGTGAACTAGAGATACTGTTGTACAAGGAGGATTTGGATTTTTGTGGTTCAACAGCTCTCATGATTGGCTGGCAAACATTCAAGGGTATACCCTATACCGCAAGGATAGAGAGGGTAAAAAAGGGGGAGGGGTATGCCTATATATCAAGAATAATGTACAAGTGAATGTGAGAGATGACATCACTGAGGGAGCTAGAGAGGAGGTGGAATCCTTATGGGTAGAGCTCCAAAGGGATGAAGCTAAGGGGAAAATAATACTGGGAGTATGCTATAGGCCCCCTAACCTGAGGGAGGAAGTGGAGACGGATCTCCTATCACAAATTGGATTAGCAGCAAGGATGGGAAGTGTTATCATAATGGGGGATTTTAATTATCCAGACATAGACTGGGCGGAGGGAACCGCGCATTTGTCTAAGGCTCGCCAGTTCCTAAATGTCTTGCAGGACAATTTTATGGGTCAGATGGTAGACGCACCAACTAGAAATAAAGCGTTACTGGATCTCCTGATTACCAACAATACAGATCTGGTCACGGATGTGGAAATACGGGGCAATTTAGGTAACAGCGATCACAGGTCAATTGGCTTCAGTATAAATCACACAAATAGGAAACATAAAGGGAACACAAAGACACTGAATTTCACAAGAGCCAACTTCCCTAAACTACAAACCTTGCTAAAAGGCATAAATTGGGATAAAATATTAGGAACAAAGAATACGAAGGAGAGATGGGTTTGCTTTAAGAGCATATTAAATAAGGGCATTAGCCAATGCATCCCATTGGGTAATAAATTTTAAAGAGCGAACAAAAGTCCTGGATGGCTTAACTCCAATGTAAAAATGCATTTAAAAGCAAAGGAGAAGGCCTTCAAAAAATACAAAGTTGTGGAACCATCATCGGCATTCAGACTTTATAAAAGAATGCAATAAGAAATGTAAGGGTGCAATTAGGACGGCTAAGATAGAACATGAAAGACACATAGCGGAGGAGAGCAAAAAAATCCCAAGAAATTATTTAAGTATGTAAACAGTAAAAAAGGGAGAACAGACCATATTGGCCCCATAAAGAATAAGGAAGGTCACCTACTTACAAAGGATGGGGAGATGGCAAAGGTATTGAATTTATTCTTCTCCTCAGTCTTCACGAGTGAATCGGGGGGGCTTCAGTAACCAAAACTGCAGTGTTTATCCTCATGACACAACACAGGAAGCACCTCCATGGTTAACAGAGGACAGAATTAGAAATAGTCTTGGGAAACTTAACATTAATAAATCACCGGGACCAGATGGCTTGCAACCGAGGGTACTTAGGGAACTCAGTCAAGTAATTGCCAGACCATTATTCCTAATTTTTACTGACAGTCTACTGACTGGAATGGTACCAGCAGATTGGAGAACAGCCAATGTAGCACCAATATTTAAAAAAGGCCCAAAATACATCCCTGGGAATTACAGACCAGTTAGCCTAACATCAATAGTATGTAAACTCTTGGAGGGGATGATAAGGGACTATATACAAGATTTTAGTAATGAGAACGGTATCATTAGCAGTAATCAGCATGGATTCATGAAGAATCGTTCTTGCCAAACCGATCTACTAATCTTCTATGAGGAGATGAGTTGCCATCTAGATAAAGGAAGGCCCGTAGACGTGGTGTATCTGGATTTTGCAAAAGCATTTGACACAGTTCCCCATAAACGTTTACTGTACAAAATAAGGTCCGTTGGCATGGACCATAGGGTGAGTACATGGATTGAAAACTGGCTACAAGGGCGAGTTCAGAGGGTGGTGATAAATGGGGAGTACTCAGAATGGTCAGGGGTGGGTAGTGGGGTTCCCCAGGGTTCTGTGCTGGGACCAATCCTATTTAATTTGTTCATAAACGACCTGGAGGATGGGATAAACAGTTCAATCTCTGTATTTGCAGACGATACTAAGCTAAGCAGGGCAATAACTTCTCCGCAGGATGTGGAAACCTTGCAAAAAGATCTGAACAAATTAATGGGGTGGCGACTACATGGCAAATGAGGTTCAATGTAGAAAAATGTAAAATAATGCATTTGGGTGGCAAAAATATGAACGCAATCTATACACTGGGGGGAGAACCTCTGGGGGAATCTAGGATGGAAAGGTACCTGGGGGTCCTAGTAGATGATAGGCTCAGCAATGGCATGCAATGCCAATCTGCTGCTAACAAAGCAAACAGAATATTGGCATTAAAAGGGGATCAACTCCAGAGATAAAACGATAATTCTCCCGCTCTACAAGACTCTGGTCCGGCCGCACCTGGAGTATGCTGTCCAGTTCTGGGCACCAGTCCTCAGGAAGGATGTACTGGAAATGGAGCGAGTACAAAGAAGGGCAACAAAGCTAATAAAGGGTCTGGAGGATCTTAGTTATGAGGAAAGGTTGTGAGCTCTGAACTTATTCTCTCTGGAGAAGAGACGCTTGAGAGGGGATATGATTTCAATATACAAATACCGGACTGGTGACCTCACAATAGGGATAAAACTTTTCAGCGGAAGGGAGTTTAACAAGACTCGTGGCCACTCATTAAAATTCGAAGAAAAGAGGTTTAACCTTAAACTACAGAGAGGGTTCTTCACTGTAAGAGCGGCAAGGATGTGGAATTCCCTTCCACAGGCGGTGGTCACAGCGGAGAGTATCAATATAAAAAAACTATTAGATAATCACCTGAACCACCACAACATACAGGGATATACAATGTAATACTGACATATAATCACACACATAGGTTGGACTTGATGGACTTGATCAACCTCACCTACTACATAACTATGTAACCATCAGAGTCCCCTTCACGGCCCTCCTTGGTTATGACTAAGGCCTTATAGGCTGAAACGCGTCAACTGACTTAATCTGCGTTTGTTCACTGTGGTTATTCAATAAAATGAAGAAATTTTAAGAGCAACAACCGGAGTGCGGATAATTTTTTTCTACATCTCCTTACATCACAGTCTCCTTCAGAGTTCCCCCTTATATCAGAGTACCCCCCTTGTACAGATTCCCCTTTAGAGGACCCTCTTACATTAGAGTCCCCCTTACATCAGGGTCCCCATTAAAGTCTGCCTTTACATCAGCATCCCTGTGAAAGCCCGCTCTTACATTAGTGTCCCTATCAGAATCCCCAAAGTCTGCCTTTACATTAGAGTCCTCCCTTACATCAGGGTCCCCTCTTTTATGAGAGTCCCCATGACAGTCTCCATCAGAGTCTCTCCTTACATTAAAGTTCCCTTCAGAGTCCCCCCATCAGATTCCCCATCAGTGCCCCCCCCCCCCCCTTACATCAGATCCCCCTTACAGCATGGCTGTAGCAGCTGGCAAAGACAGAGCAGGAGCAGGCACGTGATTGGCTGTTAGAACGCTGGCGATCCTAGCAACCAACAATGGTCCAATGACAGTGCAGCTGGAGGAACCTGTACTGG
The DNA here is from genome assembly GCF_042186555.1 of Aquarana catesbeiana. Classification (NCBI taxonomy): domain Eukaryota; kingdom Metazoa; phylum Chordata; class Amphibia; order Anura; family Ranidae; genus Aquarana; species Aquarana catesbeiana. The sequence goes on from NC_133335.1 coordinate 10,051,684, forward strand.
GGACTGGGGAAGAGGAGGGGGTTGTAGATGTCAAGAAACCGAGCCCATAGGCTGACCTGTGTGAGAAGCCACTGACCCCAGCTGCAGGCCGGAAAAAAAAGGCCTTCTCCACCATTTATGACCATTTTACAGGTAACTGCGGAAGGGAAATAATAAGAACAGCGAGCAGATTATAGAAGACATTGCTGACATTGTCAGATTGTGTGTCAGCGCGGCCCGGCTGTCAACCTGACAATGACAAATCAGGGAGATCAGCATTTCTGAAGCCATTACACAACATACCTTCAACCCAACAAGGGAGGCCAGGCAAGGATCGATCGACACCTAAATCAAATTCTTCAACATACGGGGCTCCCCCCCCAGGGCCACAGGAGAGGGCGGCATCTACAAAGAACAAAGCTGAATATTAATCATTTCTACAGAAGAGCTTCAGGGAACAAGGAACTCCAAATGTACCCTCTCTCCCTACGCGTTACGTCACTTTGTTAACTTGCCATACACTACAATCTATCCATTTCCTCCAAGCACCACATAACTGAGCTGTCGGTATAAATCAGGGGAACACATTCCTGGAGCAGCAAAACAAAGTCTTACTGTTCACGTTCTTTAGAAAGCAGCCACAACCTGAGTAGAAAAACCTGTCCCCTGCCAGCGTCTTCTACAGAAGGACCCTTGTTCTCTGTGTGGAAAGCAGTGGTCTCTCTGCAGAGGTCTGACATGACACGCCCCTCCCCCCCCCCCCCTGCTGAATCAGACCTAGAGCATTCTAATAAGCACAGGTCATGCCCCCTGCTGGCTGCTATGGTCTAGCCCCAACTCTGCAGGGAAAAGGGGGGAGGGGGGGTTGGTTTGTTGAGGGGTGCCTGACCTCCACTGTAGCCTCTTGTTTTCCTAAGCCAAGTAGCTCGAGGGAGACAGTTTCTTATTCATATAAAAAAGTAGACACTGGAAAAAAATATTTTTTACAGGAGTGCAGGAGCTGAAGCTCAGATTACACACACAGGAGTTATGGGCCCCCTTCCCTGCCTGATCAGTCTAAAAACGTTCAACTGTTTTGGGTCTAGAAAACACAAAATTCTCTGTGATAACAGTATCTCCAGTCTTAAAGGTTTATATGTCAAAAATAGATAAAAATTATATATATATATTATTTTTATTTATTTTTTTATATATAAAAATATATATATTATTTTTTATTAGTTTTTTTCATTCTATTAACAACAATATACAGTATCTCACAAAAGTGAGTACACCCCTCATATTTTTGTAAATATTTCCTTCTATCTTTTCATGTGACAACACTGAAGAAATGACACTTGTCTACAATGTAAAGTAGTGAGTGTACAGCTTGTATAACAGTGTAAATTTGCTGTCCCCTCAAAATAACTCAACACACAGCCATTAATGTCTAAACCACTAGCAACAAAAGTGAGTACACCCCTAAGGGAAAATCTCCAAATTGGGCCCAATTAGCCATTTTCCCTCCCCCGGTGTCATGTGACTCGTTAGTGTTACAAGGTCTCAGGTGTGAATGGGGAGCAGGTGTGTTAAATTTGGTGTTATCGCTCTCACTCTCTCATACTGGTCACTGGAAGTTCAACATGGCACCTCATGGCAAAGAACTCTCTGGGGATCTGAAAAAAAAAGAATTATTGCTCTACATAAAGATGGCCTAGGCTATAAGAAGATTGCCAAGACCCTGAAACTGAGCTGCAGCACGGTGGACAAGACCATACAGCGGTATAACAGGACAGGTTCCACTCAGAAGAGGCCTCGTCATGGTCCACCAAAGAAGTTGAGGTCACGTGCTCAGCGTCATATCCAGAGGTTGTCTTTGGGAAATAGACGTATGAGTGCTGCCAGCATTGCTGCAGAGGTTGTAGGGGTGGGGGGTCAGCCTGTCAGTGCTCAGACCATACGCCGCACACTGCATTAAAAATTGGTCTGCATGGCTGTCATCCCAGAAGGAAGCCTCTTCTAAAGATGATGCACAAGAAAGTCCGCAAACAGTTTGCTGAAGACAAGCAGACTAAGGACATGGATTACTGGAACCACGTCCTGTGGTCTGATGAGACCAAGATAAACTTAATTTGGTTCAGATGGCAAGCGTGTGTGGAGGCAACCAGGTGAGGAGGACAAAGACAAGTGTGTCTTGTCTACAGTCAAGCATGGTGGTGGGAGAGTGTCATGGTCTGGGGATACATGAGTGCTGCCGGCACTGGGGAGCTACAGATCATTGAGGGAACCATGAATGCAAACATGTATTGTGACATACTGAAGCAGAGCATGATCCCCTCCCTTCAGAGACTGGGCCGCAGGGCAGTATTCCAACATGATAACCACCCCAAACACACCTCCAAGAGGACCACTGCCTTGCTAAAGAAGCCGAGGGTAAAGGTGATGGACTGGCCAAGCATGTCTCCAGACCTAAACCCTATTGATCATCTGTGGGACATCCTCAAACGGAAGGTGGAGGAGCACAAGGTCTCTAACATCCACCAGCTCCGTGATGTCGTCATGGAGGAGGGGAAGAGGACTTCAGTGACAACCTGTGAAGATCTGGTGAACTCCATGCCCAAGAGGGTTAAGGCAGTGCTGAAAAATAATGGTGGCCACACAAAATATTGACACTTTGGGCCCAATGTGGACATTTTCACTTAGGGGTGTACTGACTTTTGTGGCCAGCGGTTTAGACATTAATGGCTGTGTGTTGAGTTATTTTGAGGGGACAGCAAATTTACACTGTTATACAAGCTGTACACTCACTACTTTACATTGTAGACAAGTGTCATTTCTTCAGTGTTGTCACATGAAAAGATAGAATAAAAGAGTTACAAAAATGTGAGGGGTGTACTTACTTTTGTGAGATACTGTATATATTACTAATAATAGTAATAATTCTGCAACAACAAATATATATATATTTAATCAAAAAAAAATGTTGTGTGATACAAACCCAAACAATTAGTAGGTAATATGAACCATAAAAAATACCAAGTGAAAAAGTGTCATAATAAGTGAATACAAACACATCAGATGATATCACACCGCTCTGTAGTAACACTCCATGTGATAGAGTTCAAAATGTAAAGCAGTGAACAAAGTCCATAATATAAGCAAAATTATTATTATTATACACGATTTATATAGCGCCAACAGTTTGTGCAGCGCTTTATAATGTAGGGGGGGACAATACAATTACAAAACAGTTCAATACAGAAGGGACGAGAGTGTGAAGGGACTGTGAATCAGGCGTTTGCTAGCACAAATCACCCAAGTGCCCTTTCACCTTCCAAACTATGCGCTCACCTCAAGTACAGACCTTCCGCAGGTCACTATAAGCCTTCCCCTTTAAGGGATGTACAAATCCATATGGGAGTGCAGGTGTACAGGCCACCTAAAAGTCCCTTGGATGTTGTTTTAACCCGGCTCTGGAGAGATAGGGGAAAGCTTCCTGTTCATGACATCACTAAGCCCGGCGCGTTTCGTCACACGTCACGTGACTTCCTCAAGGAATGATGAAACTTATTATGACACTTTTTCATTTGGTATTTTTTTATGGTCCACATTACCTACTAATTGTTTGGATTTATATCACACAGCATTATTGTTTGATTACTAATTTACAGTTATTGCCCTACTCGTTGTGCATAAAGTTCAATATAGGGGTATTTGTTGTGTTTTAAATAGAATATAGGTGTAGCGCTTGACCATTTACCATTCACAGTCTGAGTTTATGTGGGAACACTTATAGGTGCATAGCAGCAGACCCCACGATTACTTTTTCACCAGCATTATAAGTCAAATTTTTCTTTTTTGCACATAGGAGCGCAGGGGATCAGGTACTTTATACTAAATATTTAATAATAAATACTACTACTACTACCACAATCATCATCTATATATATTTAATAATAACAATAAATATATGTAAATAATAATAGCACTATTAATAACAGCCACTATTATTATTTTAAATGTGTATGTAGGTAGGTTTATATGTAAAAAAATAAAATATATAATATTATTAGAATAATTGTATTATTTTTTTACATATAAACACATATATATATATATATATATATATATATATATATATTTCCCAGTCTCTGAAATTATTCTCATATTTACCATCAGGATTGGGGGGAAAAATTGAATGGGAAAAAAAATATAATAATAAAAAAAAAAATAAATATATATATATATATATATATATATATATATATTTTTTTTTTTTTAAGAACAATAGTAATAATAATTATATAAATAATAAAAAAATTAATAGAAAAAATATAATATCTATCTCTCTCTCTCTCTATATATATATAAAATAATAAGAACAATAGTAATAATAATTTTATAAATATAATAATAATAAAGATATAATAACAAAATTTTATATATATATATATATATTTTAGAAGAACAATAGTAATAATAATTATATAAATAATAAAAAATTAATGGAAAAAAATATAATATCTCTCTCTCTCTCTCTCTCTCTCTCTATATATATATATAATAATAATAATAAGAACAATAGTAATAATAATTTTATAAATATAATAATAAACATATAATAATAACAAACTAGATAGATAGATAGATAGATAGATAGATAGATAGATAGATAGATAGATAGATAGATAGATAGATAGATAGTCTCTCTCTAGTCCAAAATACTCCATCTTTCTTGTGGCATCAGGAATTTAAACACTGCAAATTGCATTTTAGTTTCTGATCATGGTGTGCGCTGGGATAAAATACGTATAAATAATTGGTGGCAATGATACCTTCCGCTGAGGGGGGTGCCATAAAACGATGCTTAGCCCTCATGCAGCTATTTTTTTTTCTCTCTCTCCTCTATTAAACAACTTCCTTAAGAGGTGAAAGGTCAAGCTAATCATAGCCAAATTAAACCCAGCTGCTGAGCAAGACGCTTCGCAGAGAAAAAATACTTAGAAAATAAGTGAAAATGTCTAATTACCCTCTTTGGTCTGTTTCCAGCGACGGCAGCAATTTCGCATGGAGCCAGTTAGGTAATGGGGTTTAGATAATAAACTATATATATATAAACGTATTTATACAACAGCGGTCATTACTGTAAATCTCGCCAGGACCTGCGTTTTAAAGGAAAAGCCGTAAGGCTAAATTTGTTTAATATGTCATTAAATGCCATTAGATACAGCTAGTTTTTTCATCAGAAAAATAAAAATAAATAAAGTTCGCAGCCGGTTTTTAAACACCATCCTATGGATATGCTCCCATTGCAGTAATTTCATTTGCCTCCTGTAGGGGTCACTGTTACTGCAGCTGTCAATGAAAAATTTTTGGTCACTGACCAATTTTTGCAAAAAAAAAAAAAAAAAACTATTTTTTTTAATGAAACAAAAATTTAGACATAAATTAAAAAAAAAAGATAGTTAAATAAAAATAAAATAATAAAAATAATAGTTACAGGTCTGCCCGATATTTGCATTTAGATATGCTCTTCTGGGGAGTTCAAGGGCCAGTCACACTGTGGATGTTCATAGGGGGCATCCCCAAAACATTTGTGCATTGCAACAAGCGTGGTAACACGTGCGTCTAGGTGTGAAGCCAGCCTTAAAGAGACCATGACACCAACCTAAAAAAATTGCAAGGAAAAGCACAGAGACTTTAGGTATTGTACATTACAGGTGGTGATTTTCATTTCATTTCCATAAATAATTTTTTTATTAACTAGGAGGGTTTAATTACTGTCAGTGCTGACCCAGCTCCTTCGCCCTTTCCCTCACTTTGCATGTAGCTGCTGGGGGAGGAATAAAGGAACTCACATAGCATGGTATGTATGTGATAAATCAGAGTCTGCTGAAGCTGCTGCCATCAAACCCAAGATAACGGTCCCCGAAAGCAGTCTCATGTCAGTTGCATGTTTACACAAGGGGGACATTACATGTAAGCTACATGCTTCAGCTGAGCTGCCTCAAGTAGGGGGGGGACTGCCCCTAGGCTGTGCTGTTTGTTTTTTTGTAGTGTATTACTGCTGAAGGTGGCTCTTCAACCCAATGGTGTCCTACTCCTCAAAGTGGTTCTTCAACCCAATGGTGTCCTACTGCTGAAGGAGGGTCTTCAATCCAATGGTGTCCTACTCCTGAAGGTGGCTCTTCAACTTAATAGTGTTCTATTGCTGAAAGTGGTGTTTCAACCCAATGGTGTCCTACTCCTGAAGGTGGCTCTTTAAACCAATGCTGTCCTATTTCTAAAGGCGGGTCTTCAACCGAATGGCATCCTACTGCTGAAGGTGGTTCTTCAATCCAATGGTGTCCTACTCCTGAAGCTGGTTCTTCAAACCAATGATGTCCTACTCCTGAAGGTGGTTCTTCAACTCAATGGTGTCCTACTGCTGAAGATGGGTATTCAGCCCAACGGTGTCCTACTCCTGAAGGCGGCTGTTCAACTACTTAATGGTGTTCTATTGCTGAAAGTGGTGCTTCAACCCAATGATGCCCTACTCTCGAAGATGGATCTTCAACCTAATGATGTTTTACCCCTGAAAGTGGTTCTTCAACCCAATAGTGTCCTACTCCTGAAGGGGGTTCTTCATCCCAATGGCGTCCTACTCCTTAAGGTGGTTCTTCAACCCAATGGTGTCCTACTCCTTAAGATGGTTCTTCAACCCAATATTGTCCTATATCTTAAGGTGGTTCTTCAACCCAATGGTGTCTAACTCCTAAGGGTGGCACTATAACCTAATAGTCAGAGAATTTCAACGTTGCTTCTTACCTGCTTCTAACATAGGCCATGGCAATAACTTCCTCCAACTGAAGAAAGCGGAAGTGCTAAGTGGACGGGTTTGCCTGCTATAATCACATGATTATTCCCAGCATTGATGTCATAGGAAAACTTCTGGAAACTCCCAGTGAGCCAATCACATGGACAGGATTTAGGACTCCCTGGGGGAGGTCTGCAGACAAACAAATAAGAACCGGCATTCACTTTTTCAGCAATCTAAGCTCCAGTAGCTTTCCTATTTTTACACAGGCCAGTTTTCACTCCTCACATGCGTCAATGGTCCTTTGCCACCAATGTCTCTGTTTTTCCTTTCTTGGACCACTTTTGGTTGGTCCTGACCATTGCAGCCCGGGAACATCCCACGAGAGCTGCAGTTTTGGAGTTGCTCTGACCCGGCGGTCTAGCCATTACAATTTGGCCCTTGTCAATCAAAGTCGTCTATTTATTTTCAGCTTTCAACACATCAACTTCGGGGACAACATGTTCACTTGTTGGCTAATATATCTCAACCAACTTTCAGGTTGCATTGTAACCAGATCCATGTTGTTTACTTTACCTGTAAGTGGTCATAATGTTATGGCTGACGGGTGTACATTACTGTATACCGTTTATAAGCAAAAAAAGTGCAGTTCTCCATCAGGTCGATTGATGAAGCTAGTTGTGTTTTTTTTTTTATGAATCGCACGTGACTCAGGGACGTGGCTTAAAATAGACTAAAATAGACACTTGTCACTTTGATTTAGTTCAGTTCATTACAAAAAAAGTTTTAGGAAGGACGTACGTACACGGCTGGAGAGAACAGATATTGTGTGCCGGCCACCTGGGGACACGTCCGCACGGCGCTCACCATCCACATCAACAGACCTTTTATTTTATTATCCGTTTTATATTATTTTACGAATACACAGATCTCGTGTCTGGACACATGATTGGTGCATAAAATACAAAGAATGAACTCTCGATCGACAAAACGTTTTTCGTTGTCATTTTAATGTTTTTAGACTTACACTGAGAACGAGGAACAGTAAAGCACAATCACTGCACAACATTGCCAAACAGAAACTGAATATATGTCATGAGCAAATAGAGATGATATATACATATACACACACACACACACACACACACATATAAACTATATTACCAAAAGTATTGGGACGCCTGCCTTTACACACATGAACTTTAATGACATCCCAGTCTTAGCCCGTACGGTTCAATATTGGGTTGGCCCACCCTGTTCAGCTATAACAGCTTCAACTCTTCTGGGAAGGCTGTCCACAGGAGTGTGTCTATGGGAATGTTTGACCATTCTTCCAGAAGCGCATTTGTGAGGTCAGGCACTGATGTTGGACGAGAAGGCCTGGTTCGCAGTCTCCGTTCTAATTCATCCCAAAGGTGTTCTTTTGGGTTGAGGTCAGGACTCTGTGCAGGCCAGCCAAGTTCCTCCACCCCAAACTGGCTCATTCATGTCTTTATGGACCTTGCTTTGTGCACTGCTTACGCAGTTATGTTGGAACAGGAAGGGGCCATCCCCAAACTGTTCCCACAAAGTTGGGAGCATGAAATTGTCCAAAATATCTTGGTATGCTGACGCCTTAAGAGTTCTCTTCACTGGAACTAAGGGGCCAAGCCCAACCTCCGCTCTAATTCATCCCAAAGGTGTTCTATCGAGTTGAGGTCAGGCCAGTCAAGTTCCTCCACCCCAAAACTCGCTCCTCCATGTCTTTATGGACCTGGCTTTGTGCACTGGTCCAAATCATTTGGTGGAGGGGGGATTATGGTGTGGGGGTTGTTTTTCAGGGGTTGGGCTTGGCCCCTTAGTTCCAGTGAAGGGAACTCTTAAGGCGTCAGCATACCAAGACATTTTGGACAATTTCATGCTCCCAACTTTGCGGGAACAGTTGTGGGATGGCCCCTTCCTGTTCCAACATGACTGTGCAGGCAGGCTTCCCAATACTTTTGACAAAATTGTGTATATAGCGGTGGAACACTAAGTGACTTTGGAGCCACAGATTTATTATTTAAACAAAAATTCACGTGGCATCCTTTCTTGGACTCACTATGATGGCGTGTCATGTTGACCCACATGATTATTTGTGGAGGTGGTTATTCATTCTGATTTTTCTAAATTTTATTTCCACATATTATTTATTCACCGTCGCAATTTTATTCATTTTATTATCTATGAATCTATTCATTAATCTATTATGTGTATGTATTTATAGATTGTTGCTTTTTAGCGCTGCACTATGTTTCATGTACTATATTTTTTGCACAATTTATGCCATTTGAAGTGCTAGCAGCTACCTACACCCTCATAGTGCAAGCTTTCCTTTCAGCAGTGGCGTCGCTAGGGGGTGGCTTTTGGGGCCAAGCCCCGAATCTGGGGCCCATAGCCCCAAGTCTCTGCAGGGGTCCCCAAGGGGAAGGGAGGCTCTCTGGGGACCCTGATGCAAGGGGGAGGCTCTCTGGGGACCCTGATGCAAGGGGGGGGGCTCTCTGGGGACCCTGATGCAAGGGAGAAGCTCTCTGGGGACCCTGATGCAAGGGGGAAGCTCTCTGGGGACCCTGATGCAAGGGGGAGGCTCTCTGGGGACCCTGATGCAAGGGGGAGGCTCTCTGGGGACCCTGATGCAAGGGGGAGGCTCTCTGGGGACCCTGATGCAAGGGGGAAGCTCTCTGGGGACCCTGATGCAAGGGGGAAGCTCTCTGGGGACCCTGATGCAAGGAGGAGGCTCTCTGGGGACCCTGATGCAAGGGGGAGGCTCTCTGGGGACTCTGATGCAAGGGGGAGGTTCTCTGGGGACCCTGATGCAAGGGGGAGGCTCTCTGGGGACCCTGATGCAAGGGGGAGGCTCTCTGGGGACCCTGATGCAAGGGGGAGGTTCTCTGGGGACCCTGATGTAAGGGGGGGCTCTGGGGACCCTGATGCAAGGGGGAGGCTCTCTGGGGACCCTGATGCAAGGGGGAGGCTCTCTGGGGACCCTGATGCAAGGGGGAGGCTCTCTGGGGACCCTGATGCAAGGGGGAGGCTCTCTGGGGACTCTGATGTAAAGAGGTGCTCTCTGGGGACCCTGATGCAAGGGGGAGGCTCTCTGGGGACTCTGATGTAAGGAGGGGCTCTCTGGGGACCCTGATGTAAGGGGGGCTCTTTGGGGACACTGATGTAAGTGGGGGGCTCTCTGGAGATGTACACACACACGTATATTACTGTATACACATGTGTATGCACACCCAAGAGTATGACTTTCTTTAGTACGCTGCTATGGGCTCTAGCACCAAATCTTTTGTAGACCTAGCAACGCCCCTGCCTTTCACCTTCACCTGCAAAAGGCAGCCAATGAAGAAACAAGAAGAGTCATCTTGGATGTGCGTTTACGCCACAATCTAGTTACCTTTCGACTTTGGTTCATCATTGGAAAAAACGGTAGTGGTCATCAAACCATTATGGCTGCTCTTGGATACTTCAAAAGGCTCCAGTTTTCTGGGCTCTCCTACTTCATAAATGAGACTTCTTCAGGCAAAGCTGATGTAGCATCAATGGGCTTTTTTTTTTTTTTGGTGATGATGTTGGTTCGGGGACCACAGCCTCTTGTCACATGATTCTGTGCAATGGAATACCCTTCCCTGACAAGGACAAAGGATGGAGTTTGAAACCATGGGACAGCTTCAGGGCCGTTCTGAGAATTTAGGATACCAGTAGACCACAAATGCTGGTCAATGGGTCACCTGCGCCTGTTGCATTGGTTTATAGTTAAAACGTTCACAGAGCGTATTTTTAAAGTGGACGGAATCTGTTGAAGGTTATTTTCTTGATTCCGTATTCGCAGGGCAGTTTTCTGTTGGATTTTTCGGGGATGCTGGAAGTCTTTCCTGTCGGGAGGAGAGCCTGGCACAGGTGTTCAATGTCCGGGCATCCCTGGTGGCCGGATACGAGCTCTTTAGCGCTCAGCATGGTCCAAAAAAACCATCTTTATCGTCATTAGACGTTCCGGGCGGAAAACAGATGTTCCTCCTTTCAAGCTCCGGAGGTATGGAAGGCATTAGTCACAGCTTTTGATTTTTACTGATTGCTTATTAATAATCTCCACTGCCACCCCTGTTAACGAAATAAAACAGAGCCATCCTAATTTGCGGCCTTTGACCCGTTCTCCCTCGCCGCGTCCCCGAGGCGTTGGTCTGGCGCTGAGCGTGCCATCAGAGCTCTGGTCTTCAGACATCATCTGTGGGATGAACGTCCCCCTTGGACAGCTGTCCCGTTTTGTAGGATGGGGTGGCAGATGATGACAGAACGTCCCATGGTTGCCCCCCCCACCCCCAGTCACCGGGACAGGGAGGTCACCGAGAGACCTGCAAGGAACATAGCTGGGATTGAGAAGGTATAGGAGCTCCTCAATGGACTGAGGGCTTTAAGATGGCCTTGAACTAATGACCACATAAAAACACTCTCCGTCATTACCATCCTATTGTGCTGGCCATATACACTCACTGGCCGCTTTGTTAGGTACACCTGCTCAATTGCTTGGTAACACAAATCAGCCAATCACATGGCAGCAACTCAATGCATTTAGGCATCTAGAAGTGGTGAAGGCAACTTGCTGAAGTTCAAACTGAGCATCAGAATGGGGGAAGAAAGGGGATTTACGTGACTTTAAACGTGGCATGGTTGTTGGTGCCAGACGGGCTGGTCTGAGTATTTCTGGGATTTTCACACACAACCATCTCTCGGGGTTTACAGAGAATGGTGGGAAAAAAGAGAAAATATCCAGTGAGCGGCAGTTGTGTGGAGGAAAATACCTAGTTGATGTCAGAAGAGAATGGGCAGACTGGTTCCAGATGATAGAAAGGCAACAGTAATTCAAATAACCACTCGTTACATCCAAGGTGTGCAGAATACCATCTCTGAACGCACAACACATCCACCCTTGAAGCAGATGGGCTACAGCAGCAGAAGACCACACCGGGTGCCACTCCTGTCAGCTAAGAACGGGAATCCGAGGCTACAATCGGCACAGGATCACCAAAATTGGACAATAGGAGATTGGAAAAACGTTGCCTGGTCTGATGAGTCTGGATTTCAGCTGCGACATTCAGATGGTGGGGTCAGAATTTGGCGCATGGATCCATCCTGCCTTGTATCACCGGTTCAGGCTGGTGGTGGGGGTGTAATGGTGTGGGGGATGGGATATCACCGGTTCAGGCTGGTGGCGGGGGTGTAATGGTGTGGGGGATGGGATATCACCGGTTCAGGCTGGTGGTGGGGGTGTATTGGGGTGGGGGATGGGGTATCACTGGTTCAGGCTGGTGGTGGTGGTGTAATGGTGGGGGGGGATATTTTCTTGGCACACTTTGGGCCCCTTAGTACCAATTGATCATGGTTTAAACACCACGGCCTACCTGAGTATTGTTGCTGACCATGTCCATCCCTTTATGACTACAGTGTCCCCATCTTCTGATGGCTCCTTCCAGCAGGATAATGCTCCATGTCACAAAGCTCCAATCATCTCACCACTGGACAATCAGGTCACTGTACTCCAATGCAGTGGTGGCCCGTCCATAGTGGGCGCATGGGCGCCGCCCCCCTCCAGGTAGTCCCTAAAGAAAAAAATTTTAAACTGTCCCTTTAAAAAAAAAATACAAAAAAAGGCCCTTAAGTGCACAGTGTTCGGACACCGGACACAGTGCACTATGGGAAGCGCCACTCCTATGCAATCACGAGATTGCAGACACGGCGCTTCATTTGCGGGCTTTTGTCCCACCTTGCAACGCTTTCCGAAGCGCTGAGTAGCTTCCGCCCGGCGCTCATAGTATCTATTATTACGGCCGGGCGGGTTGATTGACATCAGAGTTAGATGTCACTTCTTGTTTTCTCTCTCCCATTGCGCCCCAAATAGAGAAAACCGGAAGTATGAGGAGCAGACTCCTCCATCGCCACTGCCAGTGGAAGGAGACACCGCAGGAGAGGACAACACAGCAAGGTAAGTACCACTGTGCTCCCGCGGAGAAGGGGGGGAGGGGGGTTTGATGTGACACAGGCTGCAAGTTTATGGGACACAGGCTGCATTTTTTGGCACACAGGCTGCATTTGATGGGACACAGGCTGCATATAAAGGAGGGACTCCACTGGGGGCACCTGATGCAAGGACGGACTCCGCTGGGGACACCTGATGGCAGGTGACACGCTCAGGGCTCCCACTGATTCTGCATTATGGTGAGTTGAATGATTTAATTTCTATTACAATGTAATAGAAATAATGCGCTTCAATCATCCTGACACTATAACAACCATGGTGCCGGGATGATTGAAGTGCTAACACCAGGTGTTTGGAGTATCTTTATCTGCTGATTGTTAAACTTTCTAGAATACACATATTTCTATTGTTGTGTAGGATCTGGGCCTGCTGTCCCTCCATCCCTCTTCTCTCCCTTCATTCCTCCCTCCCCCTCCATCCCTCGTTCATCTCAGACGCTAACCATGCCACCTTAGAGCCACACCCACTATTTCGCTGAAACCACGCCCATTTTCATCAAGTGGGATGGGTCAAAAAGGAAGGGCGGGGTCTGGCGCCCCCCCATCCTAAAACTTCACCAGCCGCCACTGCTCCAATGGCCTCCACACTCACCACATCTCATCCAATAGAGCACCTTTGGGATGTGGTGGAACGGAAGATTGGCATCATGGATGTGCAGCTGACAAATCTGTAGCAACTGTGTGATGTTATCAGGTCACTATGGAGCAAAATCTCAGAGGAATGTTTCCAACACCTTGGTATGTGGATGTGTGGGTACTATACTGTCAAAAGTATTGGGACGCCTGCCTTTACACGCACATGAACTTTAATGACATCCCAGTCTTAGTCCGTAGGGTTCAATGTTGAGTTGGCTCCGCCCTTTGCAGCTATAACAGCTTCAACTCTTCTGGGAAGGCCGTCCACAAGGTTTAGGAGTGTGTCTATGGGAATGTTTGACCATTCTTTCAGAAGAGCATTTGTGAGGTCAGGCACTGATGTTGGATGAGAAGGCCTGGCTCACAGTCTCCACTCTAATTCGTCCCAAAAGGTGTTCTATCGGGTTGAGGTCAGGACTCTGTGTAGGCCAGTCAAGTTCCTCCACCCCAAACTCGCTCATCCATGTCTTTATGGACCTTGCTTTGTGCACTGGTGGGCAGTCATGTTGGAACAGGAAGGGGCCGTCCCCAAACTGTTCCTACAAAGTTGGGAGCCTGAAATTGTCCAAAATGTCTTGGTATGCTGACGCCTTAAGAGTTCCCCTCACTGGAACTAAGGGGCCAAGCCCAACCCCTGAAAAACAACCCCCACACCATAATCCCCCCTCCACCAAATGATTTGGACTTAATGACGGCTACAGCACGGTCGCACATTGCTGGCAGGACGTCACATGATGTCCTCCCATGATTGCGCTTCTCGCGTGCCCCCTGTGTCGTTGAGACATGGCTAATCTCAGATCGTGGTAAAAAGCCAATCACAGCACCAAAAACGTCTTAAAAGCACACCCTTCCTTCCGTGCTAGCACATGCGTCAGGAACCACCACATACGTAAACAGCGATCGCACCACACATGTGAGGTATCACTGCAAATGTCCGGTCGATAGCAATAATTCTAGCACCAGACCTCCTGTGTAAATCTAAAGTGGATACCTGTAAAGGCTTTTTAAAGCGTCACCTATGGATAATATCATTTTCATGGTTTGTTGCTGTTTCACGAGCGTGTGCAATTTTAAATCTTGACATGTTTGGTGTCTATTTACATCATCTTTTATATTTTACCAAATAATTGAGTATTATATTGTGTTTTCTTGTGCATTAAAATTCATTTAATTTGCGTTTGAACAATCGCTGCGCAAATGTCAGGTGACATTAAAAAATTGCAACACTCACCATTATATATATATAAAAATAATATTCTATATATGTGAGAAGTGTCAGAACAAGGCCTGGTCTTCTAGGACGTTAAAAAATAAAACAAAACATAGAAAACAAATGCAAAAATGTATACCAAAATAAGAAAAAAGAGAGAAAGCAAATAAAAAAAAAATACAATAATTAAAGGAAAAAAATAATGAATTGAATTATTTATTTAAAGTCTCTTTTTTTTTCCATTAAAATAACAAACATGTTATACCCTCCTGCTCTGTGTAAAACCTTCTGACTTTACAACCACTAATTCAGTAGTAAATTCAATAATAAAATAATTTATTTATGAAAATAACAAAATAAAATAAAACAAACACATCAATGTATAACAAAGTAAAATAAATAACAAATGAACAAATACATTAAATTAAAATTATTTAATAATAAAAAGTAAATTCATTAATAAAAAATAATTCATTTATTAATCATTAATTAAAAATTATAGTTAAAAGTAAATTAAAAAAATATCAAACTAAAAGAAATAATTTGTGAGGACTAATATTTTTTATTAAACATTTCAGATCATCTGTTACTAAACTAAGTAACCACTTTTGGAAACACAGTGATTCCTACAATGAAACAAACTAATTCTAGATGATTTTGTTCAATAAAAGTTGATGTGGTGGGTCGGAATAGGGATTGGCAGTGAGAAAAGGTGGTGGGGGGGGGTATTGTCAGTCAGTTTTGCCCTGGGGGCGATACTATAAGATGGTCTCTTAGACCTTCTAAGTAATTACAGATAATCAACCAAAAAATGTCTGTGGTGGCTGGCATTCTGCATTCCACACTCCACCCACAACAGGATCCGACAGAAAAGAAAGACAAAAATCTGATTACTCCTAATTTGGACACTTTGTAAACTTTTTGGCGTTCATAAACTGTGAGCCGTGTATTACATGGCACATCCTGTGAGCGCTGGCCAAACAGATGAAAGACACAACTGGAACACAAACTCCGGATACGTTGACGACGTCTCTATATTGCTAGAACATATATCTTCCGGGAAAAAAATAAATACAAAGCCCCCTTTTGTCAATGTAAATACTCCCTCTATATTCCAATCATCTACTACACACCAGCTGCAATTTTATATCAGGCTGACGGTGGGAGGTTCCTGAAAAAAGGAGAGGGGAAGTGTAGAGCAGGGGTGATTGACCAGCTCAGGTACCAATTCAACGGTGTGCCAAACATAACCGTTTCTTTTTTTATAAAGCAGCTACAGCCTTAGTAAAAAAGTTGGTCCACTAAAAGCAGGACCGTCACTCTGTGTAGAAGCAGTGGTCTCTCCGTAACAGAGCCAGCTGAATCTCAGCTACAGCTATTCAAACAGCATGGCATTTAAACTTTGCTGACTGCAGGACTATAGGTATGTAGGACCTCTGCAGAGAGACCACTGCTTTCATACAGAAAGCAAGGGCTCAGCGGAGGTGATCTTTGCATTCGAGATGAAGAAGGGTATGGAGGAAGGACACCACTCTGTCTACATATGGAGAAAGGCGCACTTATATCCAATGATTGGAACTGGAGGAACGAGTCTCCGTGACCAGCCCCTGACCTGCTACCTCCAGGCAATTCTACATGGTCTCCTGAGAGCACAAAGCAGCATCCATCATAAATCTACAAACAGGGGTTAAAAATCCCTATTTTCCTGGAGTCTGTCTCTGCCAGAAACTGAGCGCACCGTGTAAGAGATATTTATGTGTTTTTTACATTTACACCAAATATCCCAGATTTCCTGGGTCTGTACACCTGCTGTGCCCATTATGAGGGGTTCCCACCATCCCTGTACTGAGTTGCCGGGTCTGTAGACCTGCGAAGCCCATTATGAGGGGTTCCCACCATCCCTGTGCTGAGTTACCAGGTCTGTAGACCTGCGGTGCCCATTATGAGGGGTCCCCACCATCCCTGTGCCGAGTTCCCAGGTCTGTACAGCCGCTGTGCCCATTATGATGGGTCCCCACCATCCCTGTGCCGAGTTCCCAGGTCTGTACACCTGCTGTGCCCATTATGAGGGGTTCCCACCATCCCTGTGCTGAGTTCCCGGGTCTGTAGACCTGCTGTGCCCATTATGAGGGGTTCCCACCAACCCTGTGCTGAGTTCCCGGGTCTATAGACCTGCTGTGCCCATTATGAGGGGTTCCCACCATCCCTGTGCTGAGTTCCCGGGTCTGTAGACCTGCTGTGCCCATTATGAGGGGTTCCCACCATCCCTGTGCTGAGTTGCCGGGTCTGTAGACCTGCTGTGTCCATTATGAGGGGTTCCCACCATCCCTGTGCTGAGTTCCCGGGTCTGTAGACCTGCTGTGCCCATTATGAGGGGTTAATTTTGTTTATTGAAAAATCTTACAAACAACAACTTATATACAATAAAACCATAATAAATAAATAAAACATATTTACAAAATAATTGAATTTGATAATACAAAACAAGAACATTATAAATGGTACAAACCAAATTGCGCACAACACAATCCCTACGGGAGAGCCAGACTAAGGAAAATCACCGTCACCATGCATGTCGCCTTTCATCAAAAATAGATTTCATCTTGAAAATCTAGGGGAGTGAATCAAGAATACAAAAAAAAGCCGCACACCCCGAGATCAACAGGCAGCAGTTACTGAGTCCTGATATTCCTCCGCGCCCTTATCCTGGCATCCTGCTACCACCTGCCTTTCTCAAGACCCTGAATCTTCCCAACCTCACCCAGAATGTCCTGCACCACCACTTCAACAGGGAGGATTTTACTCCGTAAGGATACCTGACACCGTGCACTCC
Source organism: Aquarana catesbeiana (assembly GCF_042186555.1). NCBI lineage: Eukaryota > Metazoa > Chordata > Amphibia > Anura > Ranidae > Aquarana > Aquarana catesbeiana. The sequence goes on from NC_133335.1 coordinate 10,069,168, forward strand.
ACGTGAAATAACGGACTACTAGGCTAACTAAAAAAAGTGTTTTCAAATCATAATCCCGACGAGTCTGGAATGCCCCATACACCCACTTTGCATAACTCATATGGGGGAGGAAGGGTATACTCAGAGCCCTCCCAACCCTCTTGTACACCTCTATATTAAAAGGGCATTGAAGTAGAAAGTGATCCATGGACTCCACCACCCCTCCACACTCCACTCTCAGGCAGCCCCGATCACTCATGGAAAGAAACTTCAAGTTGCCCTTCACATATAGTTTCCCATGAAAGGCGAGCCAAGCCTGATCCCTAAACTTCATTGGGATTCTCTCCAAATTAATTAATCGCAAACCCACCCCCAAAACCAGGCTTGGGCAATCCCTCAAGGCCAGTGGCTCGCAAAAAGCAGAGCTCATGATCCGCTTCTCAAGAAGTTTCCTTGGAAGAGTTCTGACTTCTCCTGCTGTTACTTGCCACTGCCGAAGCATTTTCAAACATGGGGCAACATAAGCCGGGAGCTGTTCATGCTTGACCCTCAGGCTTTTCACTGGCCCACCATTTTCCCAGTCTCGCAGAAAGGGCCTAAACCAGGACTGGAAAATACCAACCCACCCAGGCGGTCTCTCTGCCAACATGTTACCAAGATTATACTTCACAAACATCAGAGAGAAAAAGACTACAGGGCTGACCATCCCTAGACCACTCTCCCGCCTAGGAAGGTAAGTCACATTCCTTTTGACAAGGTTTATTCTGTTCCCCCATAACAGCTGGAAGAAACAACTATAGATCCTGGGAGAGAAACTGGCAAAATGCAAACAAAACTTACATACAGAAAAATCGGAATCAGGTAAGTCTTGATCAGATCAACCTTTTCCCTCAAGGAAAGCCGCCAACCTTTCCAGCTTGCCACCTTGGCATCGGCATTCTCCAGCCTATTCACCCAATTTGCATGACCATATGAGGGGTTCCCACCATCCCTGTGCTGAGTTACCAGGTCTGTAGAATTGTGGTGCCCATTATATGAGGGGTTCCCACCATCCCTGTGCTGAGTTCCTGGGTCTGTACAGCCGCTGTGCTCATTATGAGGGGTTCCCACCATCCCTGTGCTAAGTTGCCGGGTCTGTAGACCTGCAGTGCCCATTATGAGGGGTTCCCACCATCCCTGTGCTGAGTTCCCGGGTCTGTAGACCTGCTGTGCCCATTATGAGGGGTTCCCACCATCCCTGTGCTGAGTTGCCGGGTCTGTAGACCTGAGGTGCCCATTATGAGGGGTTCCCACCATCCCTGTGCTGAGTTCCCGGGTCTGTACACCTGCTGTTCCCATTATGAGGGTTTCCCACCATCCCTGTGCTGAGTTCCCGGGTCTGTACACCCGCTGTTCCCATTATGAGGGGTTCCCACCATCCCTGTACCAAGTTACCAGGTCTGTACACCCGCTGTACCCATTATGAGTTCCCACCATCCCTGTGCTGAGTTCCCGGGTCTGTACATCTGCGGTGCTCATTATGAGGGGTTCCCACCATCCCTGTTGGATGTTTACTTATTTTGAATAAAAGGATAATGTAGGGAATAGCTTACTGTCGGACCATTCAAAACCTAGAAGAAGTAAGGGGTTGGCTTTGCGCACTCAGCTCCACCTTAACTCAAACATCACTAATTGGTTCATTTTGTTTCCGGGAGCCCCAAAACATTTCAGACATGTACCTCTTTCTAGGAGAAAATGTGAGCATTTAGAAATAACTCGGTTAAGAACAAAATATACTACAGGACCCCCAAGGGAAGCTAGGAAAAAATGCTAAAAACGCCAAACTGTCAAATACTTGTTGGCGTTAGATAAACTGACAAATGTTATGAGCAGCTGATAATCAGGCGATTCCATTTACATCTTCTGATTGGACAAGGTGAGGTGATGCTCTTCTTCCTAGATGCTGGAGTAACCATCCTTTGATTGACATGAAGGAGCACCAGTACCCAATAACGGGCAAGTATTATAAGCGTACATAGTAACTATTGAAAAGCAACTGAGCATCACCTGGTATCATCCAATCAGATCAGACTGTTGAAGGCTTAGTTAGTTACTATGTATATTGTTATTATAGCAGGACTTCTGAGAGTTCTATGTTGGGGAGTTTTCGGGAGTTTCAAGGATTTCTCTACTTCTCAATGGGAAATCTGAGCCTGGGACAATGAACACAACCACCTTCATGAAATGACCTTCACATCAAAGGTCCCCCTTCACATCAGAGCCCCCCCATTACATGAGATGCCCCCATTAACATCACAGCCCCCTATTACAGAGGTTCCCCATTACTCTAGAGGTCCCCCTTCACATCAGAGCCCCCCATTACACAGGTCCACCATCACATCAAAGCCCCCTATTACAGAGGTCCACCATCACATCAAAGCCCCCCCATTACAAAGGTCCACCATCGCATCAAAGCCCCCCATTACAGAGATCCACCATCACATCAAAGCCCCCCCCCCCATTACAAAGGTCCACCATCACATCAAAGCCCCCCCATTACAGAGGTCCACCATTACATCAAAGCCCCCCATGACATCATAGGTCCTCTCTTCAAATCAAAGCCCCCATTACAGAGGTCCACCATCACATCAGAGGTTCCCCCTTCACATCAGGGTCCCCATTACATCATAGGTCTTCTCTTCACATTAGAGCCCCCCATTACACTACAGGCCCTCTCTTCACAGAGCTCCCATTACATCAGAGGTCCTCCCTTCACATCAGAGCCCTCCATTATAGAAGTCCCCCATCACTTCAGAGCCCCCCATTACATCAGAGGTCCTCCCTTCGTATAACAGCCATCTATTACAGAGGTCCCCCTTCACATCAGCCCCCCTATATATGAGAGTCCCTTATCACATCAGAGCCCCCCTTTACATCAGTGCCCCCCCCCTTTACATGAGATTCCCTCATCACATCACAGCCCCCATTACAACAGAGATCCCCATCACATAACAGCCCCCCCCCCCCATTTACATCAGAGGTCCCCCTATCACCTAAGAGCCTCCCTTCACATCAGTGCCTGCCTTTATACATGAGAGTCCGTCCCCCATCACATCAAAGTCCCCCCATCTTATCAAAACCCCCCTTCACATCTGAGGTCTCACCATAAAATCAGAATCCCCCCCATCACTTCAAATTCTCCCTTCACATCAGAGGTCCCCCTTCACATCAGAAGTCCTCCATCACAAAAGAGCCCCCTTCACATCAGAGGTCCCTTCCATCACACAATCCCCCATAACAGAATCTCCCCGGTCACACAGCCCCCCTATCACAGAGCCAATACTTGTTATGGTGCTGGCAGCCCCTCCCCCACCTGCACCATGGCAACTCATGACCCCGATCCAGGAAAAATTGGATCTCATGCTTGCGGCACCCCAGGAGGACCCAGGGGGCACCCCAGAGTGCTAGAACATCCTGGTCCAGAAACATTGCTCTAGACCAGTGGGTTCCAAACCTCATTTATCAGGTACCTCCAACAGGTCATGTTTTTAGGATTTCCATCACTGTGTGCAGGTGCCCTAAATTGGTATTTATGGAAGCCATTTTATCTAAGGGAAATTCGCAGAACATGGTTTGTTGTTGGGGGGAAGACTCGAGGACTGAGGTCGGGAAGCACTGCTCTAGCAGAATCTATTTTTGGGTCTACTGCCCCATTAAAGTGACAAATCAGAGACTTAGTAGATAAAAGTCCAATATTGTCCTGCTGATTGGACCCCGTGGCCTCCCGAAAATGAGTTCTGTGACCAGCGCCGTCTGGGGCCACCAAACACTCCGGGAGCCTCCAGAAGCAGATCACGACCTTCAATCTGCCAGCCTTCCTCTACAAAAGTGCGGAGCAGAAGCTGCCGCAGTGTGCCCATCCCAGCAGCCTGGCAGCCCCCCTCGTCTAAGCCGACACCCCGCAGCCTCCGAAACAGGCCCTGAAAACAATAAAAGGAGGGCTCCCTTTGAAAAGCGGAGCTCTGGCTATAGACAGGACCATTAGATCATGGTAATTATTCCATTTACATCACAGAGTGTCACAGCGGGACGTAGAAAACTCATCAAACACTTCTCTCTGCCCATTTTCCGGGCTGCTAATGAGCCAGACTGCGTGCCTTTGTGTTTCGCCTCTTTTACTCATGTAGTGGGGTTACCCCCCCCCCCCCCCCCCGCCGACCAACGACGGCTTTGTCAGCCAAACAGGCCGGCCCTTTCAGAACCATTTATTCCCCCCACCCTCGCTCGCCTGACCCTTGACCTGCCGGGTTGTGACATCACCAGCCTGATTTGTGATCGTTTTCATTGGCAGACACTCCTCCCTTGTTTCTCGCGTCTTTAACTCCGTCTCCCATTTGGTGTCCCGAGCGCGGTGCTCCGACAAAAAGAGATCTGCCAAGAGGGGCAGTGAAGCGGGCCAGGGGCCTGACAAAGGAGCCCGTTATCTCGCTATAAAAAGCCTCAAGAGGCCTGCCCAGTGTAATGGCTTAATAACAGGAATTTAATTGTCTGGATTATCGAATCAGCGAGACAGACACATATTTGGATAATCACATCACGGCCTTAATAAACGGGGGGGGGGGGGGGGGGGGTGACGGGCTTAAAAATAACTATGTGTTTATCATTTTTTAAAAATGGATATTTCTGCGACTGCGATTTGTTCTGTAAGGCTACATTCAGAGCGTCCCATTTTTGAACGTTTCTATTTGTTGTGTGTGTTTTTAAAGTGTTTTGACCTTTGGAGTTATTTTATTAGCCAATAGAGAACAAAATATCATGTTTTTATTATTTTGTTTATTTTTTTTACTTTTTTTCGTAAAGGGGGTTAGGATGAAATGTTATGGTTAGGGTTAAAAGTTAGTTTGTTTATTTTATTCTTATTATGTATTATTTATTTATTATTATTATTGTTTATTTAATTTTGTTAGGTTAGGGTTTAGAGGTTGGGGTTATTGTATTTATTTGTATTATTATTTTTACTATTAATAAAATAATAGTAATAGGGGGTCTGAATACTTTCCGTCCCCACTGTGTTTGTGTATGTATGTACATACGTACATACATACATAGATCTCTCTCTCTCTATATATATATATATATATATATATATATATATATATATATATATATATATATATATATATATATATATATATATATCTCTATATCTCTCTCTCTCTATATATATAATCTATGTATGTATGTACGTATATACATACACAAACACAGTGGGGACGGAAAGTATTCAGACCCCCCCTTACATTTTTAACTCTTTGTTATATTGCAGCCATTTGCTAAAATAATTTAAGTTCTTTTTTTTCCTCATTAATGTACACACAGCACCCCATATTGTACACACGGCACCCCCATATTGTACACACAGCACTCCATATTGTACACACGGCACCCCCATATTGTACACACGGCACCCCATATTGTACACACGGCACCCCACATTGTACACACAGCCCCCCACATTGTACACACAGCACCCCATATTGTACACACAGCACCCCATATTGTACACACAGCACCCCCATATTGTACACACATCACCCCATATTGTACACACAGCACCCCATATTGACAGAAAAACACAGAATTGTTGACATTTTTGCAGATTTATTAAAAAAGAAAAACTGAACTATCACATGGTCCTAAGTATTCAGACCCTTTGCTCAGTATTTAGTAGAAGCCCCTTTTGATGAGTCTTTTTGGGAAAGATGCAACAAGTTTTTCACACCTGGATTTGGGGATCCTCTGACATTCCTCCTTGCAGATCCTCTCCAGTTCTGTCAGGTTGGATGGTAAACGTTGGTGGACGGCCATTTTTAGGTCTCTCCAGATTTGCTCAATTGGGTTTAAGTCGGGTCTCTGGATGGGCCATTCAAGAACAGTCACAGGGTTGTTGTGAAGCCACTCCTTCGTTATTTTAGCTGTGTGCTTAGGGTCATTGTCTTGTTGGAAGGTAAACCTTCGGCCCAGCACTTCTGGAGAAGGTTTTCCTCCAGGATATCCCTGTACTTGGCCGCATTCATCTTTCCCTCAATTGCAACCAGTCGTCCTGTCCCTGCAGCTGAAAAACACCCCCCCAGCATGATGCTGCCACCACCATGCTTCACTGTTGGGACTGTATTGGACAGGTGATGAGCAGTGTCTGGTTTTCTCCACACATACCGCTTAGAATTAAGGCCAAAAAGTTCTATCTTGGTCTCATCAGACCAGAGAATCTTATTTCTCACCATCTTGGAGTCTTTCAGGTGTTTTTTTTAGCAAACTCCATGCGGGTTTTCATGTGCCTTGCACTGAGGAGAGGCTTCCGTTGGGCCACTCTGCCATAAAGCCCCGACTGGTGGAGGGCTGCAGTGATGGTTGACTTTCTACAACTTTCTCCCATCTCCAGACTGCATCTCTGGAGCTCAGCCACAGTGATCTTTGGGTTCTTCTTTACCTCTCTCACCAAGGCTCTTCTCCCCCGATAGCTCAGTTTGGCCGGACGGCCAGCTCCAAGAAGGGTTCTGGTCACCCCAAATGTCTTCCATTTAAGGATTATGGAGGCCACTGTGCTCTTAGGAACCTTAAGTGCAGCAGAAATTTTTTTGTAACCTTGGCCAGATCTGTGCCTTGCCGCAATTCTGTCTCTGAGCTCTTCAGGCAGTTCCTTTCACCTCATGATTCTCATTTGCTCTGACATGCACTGTGAGCTGTAAGGTCTTATATAGACAGGTGTGTGGCTTTCCTAATCAAGTCCAATCAGTATAATCAAACACAGCTGGACTCAAATGAAGGTGTAGAACCATCTCAAGGATGATCAGAAGAAATGGACAGCACCTGAGTTATATATATGAGTGTCACAGCAAAGGGTCTGAATACTTAGGATCATGTGATATTTCAGTTTTTATTTTTTAATAAATCTGCAAAAATGACAACAATTCTGTGTTTTTCTGTCAATATGGGGTGCTGTGTGTACATTAATGAGGAAAAAAATGAGCTTAAATGATTTTAGCAAATGGCTGCAATATAACAAAGAGTGAAAAATTTAAGGGGGTCTGAATACTAATAATGTATCATTATTATTTTTAGTATTAATACTAAAAATAATAATACAAATAAATAAAATAACCCCAACCTCTAAACCTAATATTAACCCTAATCCTAACCCCTAACCATACAAAATAAATAGAAAATAACCCGAACCCCATAATATTGACCCCTAACCTTAAAGGATCACTACAGTTATTTATTTTTTTTAAATAACAAACATGTTATACTTACCTCCACTGTGCAGCTCATTTTGCACTGAGTGGCCCCCGAACCTCCTCTTCTGGGGTCCCTCGGCGGCTGTCTCCGCAAGGACTCAACACCTTCATGTGAGCTCCCCCGCATGGTGTTGAGTGCTTGTGGGTGCGCTCCCGTGATACAGCCGGCGGCCATAGCCGCTCACTGTATCACTCAGCCCCGACCCCCGGCGCGCCGCATCATTGGATGTGATTGACAGAAGCGCGCCCAATGGCTGCGCTGCTTTCATTCCATCCACTCTAGCCAATCAAAGACCAGGCTGAGCGGCGAAGAGGATGTCGGGGGCGAGCATGGGACTTTCGAGGGGTCAGGTAAGTAAAACGGGGGGGGGGGGGCTGGGGTGGCCAGTATTGTCGGATGTTTTTTCACCTTAATGCATAGAATGCATTAAGGTGAAAAAACTTTTACCTTTACAACCCCTTTAATAACTCCAATCCTAAACCCTAACCCCTAAAACCCTAACCATTTACCTAACAAAATAAACAATATGTAAATTAATAATATTAATAACAATTATTACATAATAAATAATAATAATAATAATAAAAACATATTATTTATAATAACAATTACATAATAAATAAAAAATAAGTAAAAACCCAAACCCTAACCCCAATAGTAACCCCTAACCCTAATATTAACCCCAATCCTAACCCTAACCCCTAACCTAACAAAAAACAAATAAGTAAATTAATAATATTAATAACAATAATTACATAATAAAAACAATGTAAAAATATTTTTTTATCATGTAATTGTTATTATTAATATTATTCATTTACTTATTATTATTTATTTTGTTAGGTTAAGGATTAGAATTAGGGGTTGGGGTTATTTATTTTATTTATTATGTATTATGTACTTATTACTGTTTATTTATTTTGTTAGGTTAGTTTTTAGGATTAGGTGTTAGGAATGGGGTTAATATTAGGGGTTAGGGGTTATTTTATTTTTTATTTTATTATTAAATTATATTATTATTTAATTATTGCATTTGAGCACTACAACACTCGGTTTCTATGGAACAAAAAGGTCACTTAAAAAAAAGCACCAATCTGCCAGATTTGAGTTACAACAGCAGCTCTAGAACTTTTTTGATCTTCAGGCGACTTGGCGTGGACATGCGGCCCAATCACACCGCGTTTGGGGTGCCATTTAGAATGTTTTTCTTTATTCCGCAGCGATTGCCTCGTGTTTAGGAATTGCAGCGATTCTGCCCTCGATTCCAAATTGCCAAGTGTGAACAGGGCCTAAAGGCATTTTTTGATATCTGCTCTAGAAGTGCAAAAAATACCTGTTGATCCTGCCAGAAACCATGTAAGTGGACAAACCTCCCGCGCTCTCAGCCTGTGCTGACTGCTATCAGTTACATTGATCCCAGACTACTGAACATGACTTCTTATGTTACAGAAAGAATGAGTGGGGGGGGGGGGGTTCTGTAGTCCTGTCCTAAGGTGGCAAATCTGTAGCTATCCTAATGTAACTGTGAGTTGCTAAGGGCTATGAATCCATTAATCTCTTTAGCTAAAAAATAGAACAAAAAACAACTAACACCAGGAATCCCATCAAATGAATGATACTTTTTGATACATTTTATTATTTTTTATTGCAGATAGACTTTAAATTTTTTTTATACAATAATTAAAAAAAAACTAACATTAAATTAATGATACTTTTTGATACATTTTATTATTTTTTTTTTAATTGCATATAGACTTAAAAAATTTTTTATACAATAATTAAAAAAAAAAAAAACACATTAAATTAATGATACTTTTTGATACATTTTAGACTTTTTTTTATACATTTGTATACTTGTTTGTATTTATTTTTTTTACATTTTTTTTAAATACTTTTTCCATCTTCTGTTTTCTACCGGATTGGGGAATATTATATCGCTGAAGATCTGGTAATATAAGTCGTTCTTTCTGTAAAAAAAAAAAAAAAAAAAAAAAAAAGTGCCGTGTTGCAGCACCTCCTCACAATAGGGCTCACTCTGAATAAAAGGATCTTTATGCCCCCCGCCGAAGCAATGAGCAGATAACATGCCACACAGAACTTGTAACAAATCTGACACTCGCTTCTTAAAGTGTAACAATTTATTTCCATCAAAAATGGTAACAAAGTAATAAACCAAGTGGTATTGATTGCCTAATTGGAAGGGTTTGCTTAGACAAAACTTTTATTTTTATTTTTTAAATAACAGGGAATGTTTTGGTTTTTTTTTTGGTCTATATCCTGTTGGGGAGATTTCCCTTGACTTCCTGTCTAAGAATTGCAACAGGAAGTGAGAACAAATTTCTACAATGGGAGGGAAATTCCCACTTAGACAGTTGCCTCCATTGGAAGATTTCCTCTCACCTCCTGTCCTGGTGATAAAATGTCAAACTTTGGATTTCTCATCACTTCCTGTTGGAGATAAACGTCTCCAGGACCAATAGAGAGGGTGAATCTCTATAATGGCAACACAGACATCAATAATAACCGTTTTTTATTTGATTTTGTTTTATTTTTTTATTTATTTATTTTATTATTAATATTATTTTATTTTAATTCAATTTTTTTTTTTTTATTTAATGTTTTTTTTTTTTTTTTATTAGTGTTTTTTTTACCCCTTTCCTACTTCACCTAAAAATTAAAAAAAATAAAAAGTTTGGCTGAAAAACAAATTATTCATATTAAAGCGGGGGTCCACCTATCTATCGTTTTTTTTTTTTTTTTAGTTCATTCACAAACTTTTCTTCTCAGCATTACATACTCACATATTGTGTGTAATATGTCCGCCTGTGTCAGATTTCGTCGGAAAGAATAACTTATATTATTCACTGCAGGCGGTTTCCATCTTCATTGTGGGGATTTGAAGCCCACAAGCATTTATTTCCTGGATGTGGTGAATGCTGTGCTCCCAGCATTCACCGATCATTCCCGCACATGCTCAGTGGCATCCTGGGAAGCCTGAGACTAGCTCCCAGGAGTCTGGGAGAGGCTAGAAACATGCCTACTCCCACGGGAGGAGAACCAGGAAGTGCAAAGAAGAATAGAAAAATAAAAGGTAATTACGGCGATTTAAATTTTTTTAAACGGCATGTCAGCTTCTAGGCAAGGAAGAGAATACATACAGATATTGTTCAAAATTTGGGTGGAACCCCGCTTTAAGTATAAATACAGGTTGCACAAATGTTTACCATATTTTCTCAGATTCCTATGATCGTCAGCTCCACCTAGTGGCCAAAATGCGCAGTGTTTTTCTGAAATACTGCAAATCAGAAAATATACCACGTATGGCCACTAGATGGAGCCGATTATCATAGGAAATCATAGTATTAGAGAAAATAAAGTGAAAATTTGTGCAGCCTTCGTGAATGCTTGTGATATTCGTCCAATTAATGTTTTATAAATATAGACCCCTAAGTATTCACAGGTCTTTGGTCACATAATTTGGTCACTTTTGTGCACAAAATGCACAGGGCAGCTTTTTTCTAATATTCACTGGATAGTTTGAAGAAAAAAAAAGAAAAAAAAAGAAAAAATTGTCCCACTAGCCTATCAACAAGTGACATGAATTCCTCTCTGCAAAATTTCTGGGTGATTCATACACAGTAGCAGTGACAATCTCCTATTTCAGGCCCTGGCGGGGGATGGGTGAGGTTTCCAGTAACACACAGAAATCAGGTATGCGTCAGGGCTTTTGACACTTCAGTATGTGGGAAAGTGATAGTAACAAGAACGGCCAACGTGCAAGGATATCAGATAAGCTTAGGCTTTTAATATAGTATTTAAATAGAATTTTTTATAATTATTTTAATAATTTATTTAATTTTTAAAAATAATTTATTTAATTTTTACAAATTTATTTAATTTTTAAAAATAATTTATTTTCATTAATTAATTTCCATCATTGCCAAGATTTTTTCCTTGCTGCTATTTGAAACTGTATTTAAATATTCTGCATTTTTTTCACTGTAAAAAAAAAAAAAAAAAAAAAAAAAAAAAACAATCTCACCTGCAAAAAGATTTCAGCTTTTTTTTTTTGCATCTGTCACAACGTTATATAATATATGTCAAAACCGTATGAAAACTGAAGACAAATTAATTCACCTTCTTTGCGCGCTGTGCCACCACTGCAGTCACAAATTCTGAAAAAGTAAAACTCATTTGTTGATGAAAAAAAAAAAGACTATTTTCAACTATCCTACCTACGTGCCGTTTACCTGCCATCGAACGAGGCGCCATCCTCGCTCACCTTGTCCGCATCGCCGTGACAACCTGATTTCTTCTTGTCACAACAACTCTTGATGGCATCGGGGGGGGCCACCGTCAATTAGTCTAATTAGTGGCGAAGGATGGCGCCTAATTAATCAGTCTGATTTAAATAAAAATCGGCCTCTCCTACCAGAGAGTTGAAAGTGCGATCGTTAATTGACGAGACCCGAGTTTAACTCCACGCACGCCGAGCATTCGCCATAGAGAGGTGGGAAAGGAGGCACGAGGGGGCTTTTAACGCCTACGTAACACCTCACATCTGGATGGCAGCAGCACCTGTAAGTTTAATACGACTTTTAATCTTTCTATTATTTATTTATTTTAAAGTTACTGATTGGCTTAAATTGTAACTTTATTCTTTTTATTTATTTATTTTTAGCGCTTCCTTCTTTTAATACTTGACAAGCCACAATTAGGTTGACTTTGATTATGATCCAAAGAAGAATGGAACGGCCATGGGGGCACCTCCATCCCCCTCGTGGCCTGCTTTATATGGGTGAGGGCATTTTTTTATCACTGCTTTTATATTATACTTGTTATATAGATGACAATTTTATTTATAATTTATCAAAAATGATTATTCATTTCCCATTTTTTTTATATTAAAAAGGTTTACATTATTATTTTTTTTTATCGTACAACACAGGACACAGAGCAGGCTATAAACATAACTATCTTGGTTATGCGCCAGATAGGTCCCGTGATTTACTCCAAGAAATGGATTTTACAGGTAAGTATGTGTCAGGGCTGGGCTCAGCCCTTCCTTCTCTGAGCTGGCCGCTCAGATGTTAGCCAATTGCCAGCTCCTATCTCTCTCCACAGTTACTCATCTGTTGATGATCCTGCTCGTCAGTCCTGCCTACTTAAGCCGTCCAGTCCAGAGGATCTCTGCCTTCGCCTTGGTCAACATCACAGAAACTATCTCCTGCAATCCTGTTCAAGACTTGCTTTGGTGACATCCCTTCTGGCTCCAGATCCTGCTTGCTGTTCCACTACATTGATCCCTGACTTCTGGCTTGGCTGACTATCCGTTCCAGTTACTGAACTTAGGCTATGTTTTTACTACATTTGTTCTTTTTACTTTTATTATTAAACAAGTGTGATTTAACTGTACTTCTTTCCCGGCCTGATTTCATGGTTTCCGACAGTATGTAGGCAAAATCTCATTTTTACTTGTTATATACAGTGCTTCGAAAAAGTATTAATTTCCCTTCCACTTCACAATTATGTGCCACTTTGTGTTGGTCTATCCCATAAAATCCCAATAAAATACATTTACGTTTTTGGTTTGTAACATGACAAAATGTGGAAAATTTCAAGGGGTATGAATACTTTTTCAAGGCACTGTAGGTATGATATCCTAATCTGTTGACTCTGGAGTTAGCATTGCTTTATAAAAAAAATCAAAATTGGCAACAAAAAAATGTTAGCTCTGCCAATATCTGAAAAGGATCACAAGGCAGGGCCAATTTGTTGGGGTACCATTTGGGCCTCCAAGGAATCTCACGCACGTTTGCGCCTTTGTCCAGATCCCAAGCTGCCTGACTCTTGCACGGATGGATGACAGACGGGGACTGTCCTGGGGAAACCCTAGACCCGTATAAAACACCCAGCCACCTCCTTTCATGTGTGATCTGTGCTCTGAGTCACTCCAGACTCCGGGGATGATTGTGTGGTGAATCAGAGATTGATAAATCATCTTTTATATAGACGTGGGAGAAGATGTGATCTGTCCTGCATTGTGACATGTCTGCCTTTTATCACTTTGTTTTGGGTGTGGGAAGAATTGTATTTTTATTTTTTTACATGAAGGCATTTAGGTAACATTTTACTCCTGTGTCAGTGTATTACAGTTAAACCACATGACCCCGCTTCATAAGAATCGCTGTTCCTCCGCAGGGCGTTGGCGATAAATAGAATAATACACCCTTCCCTGAAATGGGCTACCTGGAGATCACTCTCAGAATGTGCTTTATTTCTCACTTACTCTATTTCACTCGGATTCATCTAGTTACTTTATTACATATACACTAGTTGTCTTGTCTTTCCTCTCTATGTGTTTCTCCTCTCACCCCTTTCCTCCTTCCTCCCCTTTATTCTATCCTCTCTCCTCCTCCTTTCCCCTGTCCCCTCTCTTTCTCTCTTCTGTTCCCCCCTCTCCTCTCCCTGTCCCCTCTCCCTGTCCCCTCTCCTTCTCCCCCCCCTATCCCCTCTCCCTTTTCCCCTCTCCTCTTTTCTATCCCCTCTCCTCTCTTCTGTCCCCCTTTTTCCCCCTCTCCTGATGTCCCCTGCCCTTTCCCTCTTCCCCCCTATCCCCTCTCCTTCTCTTCCTTTTTTCCCCTCTCCTCCTCCCCCTTTTCCCCTCTCCTTCTCTTCCCTTTTCCCCCTCTCCTTCTACCCCCTTTTCCCCCTCTCCTCCTCCCCCTTTTCCCCCTCTCCTCCTCCCCCTTTTCCCCCTCTCCTCCTCCCCCTTTTCCCCCTCTCCTTCTCTCCTTTCCGCTCTCCTGCTCCCCTCTCCCTTTTCCCCCCTCTCCTTCTCTCCCCTGTCCCCTCTCCTTCTCTGCCCTTTCCCCTCTCCTTCTCTTCCCCGTCCCCTCCTTCTCTCCCTCTTCCCCCCCTCGCCTTCTCTCCATTTCCCCTTCTCCTTCTCTCCCTCTCCTTCCCTGCCCTTTCCCCTCTCCCCTTGTCCCCTCTCCTTCTCTCCCTTTTCTCCTCTCCCTTTTCCCTTCTCCTCCTTTCCTTCTCCCTCTTTTGCCCTCTCCTCTCCCCTCACCTTCTCTCCCATTTCCCCCTCACCTTCTCTCCCATTTCCCCCTCTCCCTCTGTTCAGTGTCCCCTTTCCTTCTCTTTCCCGTCCCCTCCTTCTCTCCCTTTCCCCCCCCTCGCCTTATCTCCATTTCCCCTTTTCTCCCTCTCCTTCTCTGCCTTTCCCCTCGCCTTCTCTCCCCTGTCCCCTTTCCTTCTCTTCCCCGTCCCCTCCTTCTATCCCTTTTCCCCCTCTGCTTCTCTCCTGTCCCCTCTATCTCTCCCCCTTTCCTTCTCTCCCCTCTCCTTCTCTACCCCTTCTACCCCCTCCTCTCTCCCCCTTCTACCCTCTCCTTCTTCCCCCTGTTCCCTCTCCTTCTATTCTCCTGTCCCCTCTTTCGCCTTTCCCCCTCTCCTTCTCTCTTCTGTCCCCCCCCCTCCCCCTTTTCCCCCTCTCCTTCTCCACCCTGTCCCCTCTCCTTCTCTCCCTTTTCCCCTCTCCTCCTCTTCCCTGTCCCCTTTCGTTCTCTTCACTGTCGTCCTCTTCACCGTCCTCCTCTTCACCGTCCCCTCTTTCTCCCTTCTCCCCCCTCTCCTTCTCCCCCTTTTCCCCTCTCACCTGTCCCCTCCTTCGCTCTCCCTTTTCCCCTCTCCTTCTCTTCCCTATCCCTTTTCCTTCTCTTCACCATCCCCTGCTCTCTCTCCTGGCCCCTCTTCTCTCTCCTGGCCCCTCTTTTTCTTCCCTGTCCCTCTGCTTCCCTCCCTTTCCGCCCCCCCTCTACTTCTCTCCCCTCTTTCTTTCTTGTCCCTACTCTCCTCTTCTCTTTTATCGTTCTCGCTCTTCCTCCTTATTCTCTTCTCCCTCCTCTTTTTCTCTCTCTCCTCTCCCTCTTCTCTCTCTCCCCTCTCCCTCTTCTCTCTCTCCCTTCTTCCCCCTTTTCCCCCTTCTCCTCTCCTCTGTCTCTTCTTTATTCCCATTTCTCCTTTTTTGCTCCTCTATTCTCACCTCTAGTGTTCTTTTCATCTCCTTCACCCTCTCTTTATTCTCCTCTCCCCATCCTTTCCCCTTCTCCTCTCCCCATCCTTTCCCCTTCTCCTCTCCCCATCCTTTCCCCTTCTCCTCTCCCCATACTTTCCCCTTCTCCTCTCCCCATACTTTCCCCTTCTCCTCTCCCCATACTTTCCCCTTCTCCTCCTCTCCTTTTTCTCTTCACCCCCAATCCCCTTCTACCCCCTGCTCATCATTTTTCTCCATCTTTAATGTCTATCTTTTCTATCTCCTCTCCAACTCTTTTATTTCCCTTTATCTCTTTCTCTCCCTTCTACACCCCCCCTCCTCTCCCATCCACCTCTCTCCAACTTCCTTAGCACTCTGTACAGCTGCCATATATATATATATATGTTGTATCAACGTGTGTCATAATGAATGCATTATGTACATTAATTACATATTTCATGTTAATTATTATCACAGATGAGTTTTCACAACATATGGATGCCATTTCCAGAGACAATTTGCTGCTAGGCAGTCACATCCGTCCATGAAACGCGTGTCGCAATCCATGCAAACATATGTCTCTGCGGCCCTAATATGACACTAAACATATGTACAGAATTGGATTCTGCTAGAACTGTTTAACTGAGATACAAACGGAGATCTCCAGAAATTCACAACGGCACGCATCCCGAGAAATCGCTCAAACCTGCGCCAATTAGGAACATTACAAGTCCTGCTAAATTCAATCCAGAACATCCAACCCCGCTAGCAGAGGGGTGCAAACCTCAGCCCGCCGTAAGAAAGCGCAAAAGGTTAGATCTGGTGTCAATATATTTTGGCTGTCCGGGTCCCCAATTTATCAAATCTTCAGCTTAAGTCATTAGCAGTTCAACACTCCCTAAGGCAAATTAATTGTCCAAAATTTGATTGTTTTCCATACAAATGGCGTGAACTTACACATAGAGTGTTGCAAAAAATTCTTTATTGGTCTCTAAACAATTTACACCCAATAGGGATTTTTTTTCTGCTGCATTCTCCCTTATATAAAATATATTTTTTCAAAAAATATAATAATTATTTTATTTAAAATATTATTTAGGTTACTAAAATATTTCAAAACACCATCAATATAACAATTGTAAAATGCATTCTTCACAAAAAAAAAAAAAAAAAAATATATAATAATAATAATTATATATATATATATATATATACACACACACACACACACACACACACACACACACACACATATACACATATATATATACACACACACACACATATTATATATATATATATATATATATATATATATAGAAAAAAAATATTATTTTTGCACTTTTTATATTAAAAAATTTTCATTTTGCACATATATATATATATATATATATATATATATATATTTTTTTTTTAATTAAAAAAAAAGTTCAAAATGAAACATTTTTAATATAAAAAGTGCAAAAATAATATTTATTTCTTGTTAAATTATAAATAAAATGTCATCTATGTAACAAGTAAAAATGTGATTTTTTTTTTCTACATACTTTACCTGTAAAATCCATTTCTTGGAGTACATCACGGGACACAGAGCAGGCTATTAATTATACAGGTAAGTATGTAGGAAAAAAATCCAATTAATAGCCTGCTCTGTGTCCCGTGATGTACTCCAAGAAATGGATTTTACAGGTAACATATGTAGAAAAAAAATGCAATTTATAGCCTGCTTTGTGTCCCGTAATGTACTCCAAGTAATTAATTATACAGGTAAGTATGTAGAAAAAAAATTCAATTAATTCCTTGGAGTACATCACGGGACACAAAGCAGGCTATAAATTGTATTTTTTCTACATACTTACCTGTAAAATCCATTTCTTGGAGTACATAATGGGACACACAGCAGGCTATAAACATAACTATCTGGGTTATGCGCCAGATAGTTATATTTATAGACTACTCTGTGTCCCGTGGTGTATAATTAAAAAAAACTAACACTTTTTTTTATTAAAAAAAAAAAAAAAAAGTGAAAAATAAATATGCTTTTTTGATAAATCTAAAAATAAAATGTCATCTATATAACAAGTAAAATTTTTTTATATATATACAAAAAAAAGTGCAAAATTATTTGCAAAAATAATTGCAAAAAAAGTGCAAAAATATTTATTTCTTGTTAAATTATAAATAAAATGTCATCTATATAACAAGTAAAAATTGGAGTTTTTTGGATAATTGCTGGTAAAAAAAAAAAAAAAAAAAAAAAAATTTATAGCCCGCTTTATGTCCCGTGAAAGGAATTTAAAGGAATTTATTATACAGCTAAGTATGTTGAAAAAAATCCAATTCCTTGGAGTACATCATGGGACACAAAGCAGGTTATAGATTGTATTTTTTCTATTTTTCTACATACTTGTACCCGTAAAATTAATTTCTTGGAGTACATCATGGGACACACAGAAGGCTATAAACATAAGTATCTGGCTCATAACTCAAACAGTTATGTTTATAGCCTGCTCTGGGTCTCGTGATGTATGATAAGAAAAAAAATAAACTTTTTTTTTGTGCAAAATGAATATGCATTTTTGATAAATAAAATGTCATCTATATAACATGTAAAAGTGGCACATAATTGTGAAGTGGAAGGAAAATTATAAATGATTTTCAAATTTTTTTGACAAATATCTGAAAAGTGCGGGTGGCATTTGTAACTAAAATCTAGTGGAACCAATTGCCTTCAGAAGTCACTTAATTAGTAAATAGAGTCCACCTGTGTGTAATTGTCAAACCGTGAATCAGACTGAGACAGAAGTACAGACAGAAATCACACTTGTTTAATAATAAAAAAAGGTAAACAGAGTAAACATAGTCAAAACATAGCCAGAGTTCAGGAACCGGAATGGATGGTCAGACAAGCCAAAACGTCAGGGAGCCAGAGAACAGCGTAGTAGAACAGCAAGCAGGATCTGGAGCCAGAAGGAACGTCAGCCAAGTAAGTCTTTAACAGGAACACAGGAGAGCGTCTCTAGAGATGTGACCAAGGTGAAGGCAGAGATCATCTGGACTGGATAGCTTAAGTAGGCAGGACTGACGAGCAGGATATCATCAACAGGTGAGTCACTGTGGAGAGATAGGAGCTGGCAATTAGCCAACAGCTAAACAGCCAGCTCAGAGAAGGAAGGGCTGAGCCCAACCCTGACAGTAATTTAATCTCAGTATAAATACAGCTGTTCTGTGAAGCCCTCATTGGTTTGTTAGAGAACCTTAGTAAACAAACAGCATCATGAAGGCCAAGGAACACAATAGACAGGTCAGGGATAAAGTTGTAGAGAAGTTTAAAGTAGGGTTAGGTTATATAAAAAATATCCCAAGCTTTGAACATCTCACGGAGCTCTGTTCAATCCATCATCGGAAAATGGAAAGAGTATGGCACAACTGCAAACCTACCAAGACATGGCCGTCCACCTAAACTGACCGGCCGGGCAAGGAGAACATTCATCAGAGAAGCAGCCGAGAGGTCCATGGTAACTCTGGAGGAGCTGCAGAGATCCACAGCTCAGGTGGGAGAATCTGTCCACAGGACAACTATTAGTCGTGTTCTCCAAAAAATCTGCCCTTTATGGAAGAGTGACAAGAAGAAAGACATTGGTGAAAGAAAGTCATAAGAAGTCCTGTTGTAGCTTGTGAGAAGTCATGTGGGGGACACAGCAAACATGTGGAAGAAGGTGATCTAGTCAGATGAGACCAAAATTGGACTTTTTGGCCTAAAAGCAAAACGCTATGTGTGGGGGAAAACTAACACTGCACATCACCCTGAACACACCATCCCCACCGTGAAACATGGTGGTGGCAGCATGTTGTGGGGATGCTTTTCTTCAGCAGGACAGGGAATCTGGTCAGAGTTGCTGGGAAGTTGTATGTGTCAGGGCTGGGCTCAGCTCTCCCTTCTCAGTGATCAGCTGTTGGGTAATTGCCAGCACTCATCGTTCCACAGTGGCTCACCTGGTGTTCATTTCCTACTCTTCAGTCCAGCCCACAGCCATCCCCTTTGCACTAAACTGCCTGGCTCATTCATTCAGCGCCTTCGCCTTGGTCAACATATCTAGAGACATATCTAGAGACTCTCTGCTCTGTTTTTGTTGAAGACTTGCCTGACTGATGTCCCTTCTGGTTCCTGATCCTGTCTGCTACCTCTGGCTTCCTGATATCATGGCTTGTTCTGACTATCTGATTTGGCTACTAAATCCTGGCTATGTTTTGAATATGTTTACTATTTGTACTATTTTTACCACTTTATTAAAAGGTGTGATTTTTTTACTGCATTTTCTGTCTCAGTCTGTTTCGTGGTTCCTGACAGGATGGAGCCAAATACAGGACAATCTTAGAAGAAAACCTGTTAGAGTCTGCAAAAGACTTGAGACTGGGGCGGAGGTTCACCTTCCAGCAGGACAACGACCCGAAACATCCAGCCAGAGCTACAATGGAATGGTTTAGATCAAAGCATATTCATGTGTTAGAATGGCCCAGTCACAGTCCAGACCTAAATCACATTGAGAATCTGTGGCAAGACTTGAAAATTGCTGTTCACAGACGCTCTCCATCCAATCTGACAGAGCTTGAGATATTTTGCAGAGAAGAATTGGCAAAAATGTCCCTGTCTAGATGTGCAAAGCTGGAAGAGACATCCCCAAAAAGACTTGCAGCTGTAATTGCAGAGAAAGGGGGTTCTACAAAGTATTGACTCCGGGGACGCTATACAAAATGCCTCCCCACACACACACACACACACTTTTAACATATTTATTTGTATCATTTATCATTTTCCTTCCACTTCACAATTATGCCCCACTTTGTGTTGGTCTATCACATAAAATCCCACTAAAATACATTTACGTTTTTGGTTGTAACATGATAAATATGGAAAATTTCAAGGGGTATGAATACTTTTTCAAGACACTGTAATTATTGGAGGACATTAAATCATGCTTTGGTCTTTAAGTATACCAAGAATCAAAACTTTAGGTTTTTGAGTATAATACAAGCTACTGTCTATTTTTTTCTCTGTCTCCCCATTAGTGAAATTTATTTTCATGTTCTGTCTTGTAGACACAACAGGAAGTGAAAAGAATTATCTCCAGAGGGAAGGAAATCCGTTGTCACCAGAACAGAAATTTCCCCACTGGAAGATTTCCACTTTACTCCTCATCTGGGGACCACCATAGCAAATTTCCACACTGGAAAATTTCCATTCTACCTATCTTCTGGGGTCCACCAGAAGAAATATCCCCATTGGAAGATTTCCATTCTACCCATTTTTTGGGGACCACCAGAAGAAATATCCCCATTGGAAGATTTACATTTTACTCATCTTCTGGGGACCACCAGAACAAATATCCCTATTGGAAGATTTTCATTCTACCCATCGTCTGGGGCCGACCAGAACAAATATCCCCATTGGAAGATTTACACTCTACCCATCTTCTGGGGACCACCAGAACAAATATCCCCATTGGAAGATTTCCATTCTACCCATCTTCTGGGGCCGACCAGAACAAATATCCCCATTGGAAGATTTACACTCTACCCATCTTCTGGGGACCACCAGAACAAATATCCCCATTGGAAGATTTCCATTCTACCCATCTTCTGGGGACCACCAGAACAAATATCCCCATTGGAAGATTTCCATTCTACCCATCTTCTGAGGACCACCAGAACAAATATCCCCATTGGAAGATTTCCACGCTACCCCTCTTACGGGGACAACTCAAAATTTGGGATTTTTCTTTGACTTGTAGTACTGATGACGATGGTCACCAGAATGAATACAGAGGTTGAAAAATACCAGACATGGACTTCGTCCAAAAAAAAAAAAAAAAATCCCTACTGTCCTATAATGGAAATTTCCATTGGTCCTCCATGCTCCAAGTGGTGGCAGTGTGGGCTCCAGAAGTAGATCGTTAACAGGACCATTTGAATTTTCAGTTTACAGGCGGGGGGAGGGCATGGGTCTTGCCCAGAAGACTGAAGAAATTTTACAAACATTTGAGAACCTAATTAGCTCATATGAGATTATTTGCGACCTATCTATCCTCCAAAACCCAACCTACCCGCTGCGATATCTACATACATGGCCACAGTTATATTTTCTCCTGCTTATCATGCCGGAAAGCAGTTATGCTTCACTGTCCTTTCAGGATCTGTTCACACTAGTGCGACTCCAAAGGTGCGCAGTTTCCAGTGTGACCTTCATGCGACTTTAAACACTCAGGTTTGTCATGCGATTTTATGTGTCCAAAGTCCCATGACAAGGCGCACCCATGTGAAAGGAGCCTCAATGCACCAGTCTGCCCAGACTGATTGAACAGGACAGACATTGTATGGGGTTACCTGACTGCATTGACTGTATCTCATCAGTCGTTTGCCCTGATGTCGATCTCGCTAGCCTAACTTGGGGTCCATTTACATTCTTGTGGTGCATTAAGAAGTTGCGTTGCACATTACTGCGCATTGCGTTATCTGGCATCCTATTAAAATCAATAGGCTGACATTGCACCAAAACTGGGCGTGTCACAAAGTTTGTAACGCCGCACATATTGCCATGCGCTGTGGATTGGTGCAATGTTACATTATGCTGAATTCACAGGAGGTGGCAAAGGGGTGGTAAAAACACGCAGCTGATCCACGTTTTTAACTCCCACCAACCGTCTACCTGCGTGTCAATATGGTGGATGCTCAGGGCCATACACTATGCCAAATTCATAAATGCTTAGTTCCTCGGTGCAGCAAATTTAACACCTTGGCAGGAGGTGGGGCTTGCTAAACATGCCCATTGAAGTCAGTGACACCCCCACTAGTTGCCACGTGGTATCACTTTTCCCAGTGTCACGTGCCAAAAACAGGCCTATTGAAGTCGATGGTACTGCGTTGATTGCTGCGTGGTAGCGCAATCCCCCATGCCACATGCCAAAACAGGCCTATTGAAGTCAATGGCTCCCCACCAGTTGCCGCACGGTAATGCAATCCCCAGTGTCGCATTCCAAAAAAAGCCTATTAATGGCACCCCACTAGTTGCCGCATGGTATCGCATGCCAAAACAGGCCCATTGAAATCAATGGCTCCCCACCAGTTGCGAGAAAGTATCGCAATCCCCAGTGTCACATGCCAAAACTGGCCTATTAAAGTCAATGGCATTCAACCAGTTGCCGTGTGGTATCTCAATCCCCAGTGTTGCATGCCAAAACAGGCCTATTGAAGTGAATGGCACCCAACTAGTTGCCGGAAGGTAGCGCAATCCCCAGTGTCTCATGCGAAAACAGACCTATTGAAGTCAATGGCATCCAACCAGTTTCCTGAAGGTATCTCAATCCCCAGTGTCGCATGCCAAAACAGGCCTATTGAAGTGAATGGCACCCAACCAGTTGCCGGAAGGTAGCGCAATCCCCAGTGTCACATGCCAAAACAGGCCTATTGAAGTCAATGGCATCCAACCAGTTGCCACGTGGTATCGCAATCCCCAGGGTCGCATGCCAAAACCGGCCTATTGAAGTCAATGGCACCACGTCGATTGCCACGCATTATTCCTTTTGGATTTTGCAATGCAATAAAAAAAAAAAACCCATTCAGAAAGTGGCAGTTTCACCTCCTGAACATCGAAACTTAGTGAATTTCACCGCGATACGGCAACGCACATTTCTGCGCAATAACACGCTCATTACCACAACGCATAATGTAAATGGTCCAATAATGGGCGTGTCATGTGATGGAATTCCAGGTGACTGTAATGAGGATTTCGGAGACGGAAGGGTGCGAGAATTGAGCACTTAGCGAGGACAAAGTCCAGCAGGTAGCCTATAATTTACGGCCAATTGGCCTTCATTAATAACAGAAACAAGTTGGTCTTTGTTGGAAGCGTGTGTGAAGTCGCAGGTCCTGAGATGAGATGAGAGGGTGGGGGGGGAGGTAATTATCACTTTCGGACGGTCCCTTGAAAATCCCCCAAAAGATTAGCAGAGCATTAGAGCCTCGGCTACTGTGTAATATAAAAGGACAGGTGTCCTCCCGGGACGGGCCGCACCCAGGACTAAAACTTTAATTGTACAAGTGACAGTTCGTGTCCCGAGATCTGGGCCCTGTAATAATGAGATTAGAGGATTCCGAGAGCGAGGGGAGAGGAGACAACCAAGGTGGTCGTTTAAAGGGAGACTCCAGAACTTTCCTGGAGAAAGAGGAAAACAAACGTTTGATGGCCATGGTGTGTTCAGAGTACTTCAGGAGAGGAGAGTTGTAGAGGAAGGAGCAGAGTCCTCCAGCAGAGCAGAGTATTTCAGGAGAGGAGAGTTATAGAGGAAGGAGCAGAGTCCTCCAGCAGAGCAGAGTATTTCAGGAGAGGAGAGTTATAGAGGAAGGAGCAGAGTCCTCCAGCAGAGCAGAGTATTTCAAGAGAAGAGAGTTATAGAGGAAGGAGCAGAGTCCTCCAGCAGAGTATTTCAGGAGAGGAGAGTTATAGAGGAAGGAGCAGAGTCCTCCAGCAGAGTATTTCAGGAGAGGAGAGTTATAGAGGAAGGAGCAGAGTCCTCCAGCAGAGCAGAGTATTTCAGGAGAGGAGAGTTATAGAGGAAGGAGCAGAGTCCTCCAGCAGAGCACAGTATTTCAGGAGAGGAGAGTTATAGAGGAAGGAGCAGAGTCCTCCAGCAGTGCAGAGTATTTCAAGAGAAGAGAGTTATAGAGGAAGGAGCAGAGTCCTCCAGCAGGGCAGAGTATTTCAGGAGAGGAGAGTTTTAGAGGAAGGAGCAGAGTCCTCCAGCAATGCAGAGTATTTCAGGAGAGGAGAGTTATAGAGGAAGGAGCAGAGTCCTCCAGCAGAGCAGAGTATTTCAGGAGAGGAGAGTTATAGAGGAAGGAGCAGAGTCCTCCAGCAGAGTATTTCAGGAGAGAAGAGTTATAGAGGAAGGAGCAGAGTCCTCCAGCAGAGCAGAGTATTTCAGGAGAGGAGAGTTTTAGAGGAAGGAGCAGAGTCCTCCAGCAGAGTATTTCAGGAGAGGAGAGTTATAGAGGAAGGAGCAGAGTCCTCCAGCAGAGTATTTCAGGAGAGGAGAGTTATAGAGGAAGGAGCAGAGTCCTCCAGCAGAGCAGAGTATTTCAGGAGAGGAGAGTTATAGAGGAAGGAGCAGAGTCCTCCAGCAGTGCAGAGTATTTCAGGAGAGGAGAGTTATAGAGGAAGGAGCAGAGTCCTCCAGCAGTGCAGAGTATTTCAGGAGAGGAGAGTTATAGAGGAAGGAGAAGAGTCCTCCAGCAGTGCAGAGTATTTCAGGAGAGGAGAGTTATAGAGGAAGGAGCAGAGTCCTCCAGCAGAGCAGAGTATTTCAGGAGAGGAGAGTTATAGAGGAAGGAGCAAAGTCCTCCAGCAGTGCAGAGTATTTCAAGAGAAGAGAGTTATAGAGGAAGGAGCAGAGTCCTCCAGCAGTGCAGAGTATTTCAGGATAGGAGAGTTATAGAGGAAGGAGCAGAGTCCTCCAGCAGTGCAGAGTATTTCAGGATAGGAGAGTTATAGAGGAAGGAGCAGAGTCCTCCAGCAGTGCAGAGTATTTCAAGAGAAGAGAGTTATAGAGGAAGGAGCAGAGTCCTCCAGCAGTGCAGAGTATTTCAGGATAGGAGAGTTATAGAGGAAGGAGCAGAGTCCTCCAGCAGAGCAGAGTATTTCAGGATAGGAGAGTTATAGAGGAAGGAGCAAAGTCCTCCAGCAGTGCAGAGTATTTCAAGAGAAGAGAGTTATAGAGGAAGGAGCAGAGTCCTCCAGCAGTGCAGAGTATTTCAGGATAGGAGAGTTATAGAGGAAGGAGCAGAGTCCTCCAGCAGAGCAGAGTATTTCAGGATAGGAGAGTTATAGAGGAAGGAGCAGAGTCCTCCAGCAGAGCAGAGTATTTCAGGAGAGGAGAGTTCTGACAATGATAGATGAGTGATCCTGATTTCCCGGAGTCTCTTCGCTGACAACATGTGCTCCTCATCTAATCTTTACGATCCTCCTCTGATGCCCATTACCAGGACATTTGAAAGCCATTACGGGGGATATTTTGGAGACAGAGCGGGCACAGTTTGGGAACATCCCGCGTCACATTGTGTGCTTTCCATTTTAATTGGTCCGCATAACGTATCTGCAGATCTTTACAGAGTCATTACCGTCTACAGACGAGGGGAAGACTCTTCTTTCTAATTGCTTGAGCTGTTTGAAAGCTTTGTGCCAGATGACGAGGCGTCCAACAATGGGGACAACTGGGGGGGCAAAATGTTGAATGTGTATCTTCTCACTCTGCTACTTTGTTACAATATTTTATACTTTCTTGTACAACATTTTTTTTAGGAATGACACAAAATACATCCTTGTAGTGGGGCCTCCGCACTGCAAGGGTTAAAGGCTGATTAAAAGTTTTTTTTTTTTTTTGGAGGTGCCACTTATATAGGCGCACTTCCAGGGCTGTCTCTGTCCATAGACACGCATAGCACAGCTCAGCCATAACCCCGCCCCCTCATTTCAGGATTTGACTAGAGTTGTGCAGAATTAAAATTTGTTTCGTTTTGTTTTGATTTGTTATTTACATAAATTTGTTTAGTTACATAAAAAATAAAAAAAAAAAAAAAAGTTACAAAAAAAATCTATTCTATCCCTTTATCTATTCTATTCCTTTATTTTCTGTTCTATTTTTTTGTCTTTGGAAATTGGAAAAATGTTCAAATTCAAAAAGTTTAATTTCAATTCGATTCGAAAATAATTTTGAAAAGTATTCGAAAAACGATTCGAATTCGAATTTTGTCCGAATTTTTTTTTCGTTATTTCGGATTTGTTTCGATTCGGTACTTTTCTAATTCGGAATTTTGGATACATCAGGATAAAACAATAGTTTTTGCATTCGAAAAGTTTTTGAATAGCCAAAGAGAATAAAATAGAATAGAAAATAAAGGGATGGAATAGAAAGAAAAAAAAATTATATTCTATCCCTTTATTTTTTATTCCATTATATTCTGTTTGGAAATTCGAAAAATTAAAAAATGAAAAATTTGAATATAAAAACTGTTCGAATTTCATCCAAACTATTAATAAAATTATTTTTTGCGCTATAAACAAAAGAAGAAGAAGAAGAGCGACAATTTTGGAAAAAAAAAAAAATAATAATAATATCTTTTACTTTTTGCTATAATAAATATCCCACATTTTTTATCAAAAAAAAATGTTTTTCCTCAGTTTAGGCCGATATGTATTCTTCTACACATTTTTGGTAAAAAAAAAAAAAAAAAAAAAAGGCGTATATTGATTGGTTTGCGCAAAAGTTATAGCGTTTACAAAATAGGGGATAGATTTATGGCATTTTTATTATTTTTTTTTTTACTAGTAATGGCAGCGATCTGCGATTTTTATTGGGACTGCGACATTATGGCGGACACATCGGACACTTTTGACAATTATACAGTGATCAGTGCTATAAAAATGCACTGATTACTGTGTAAATGTCACTGGCAGTGAAGGGGTTAACACTAGGGGGCGATCAAGGGGTTAACTGTGTTCCCTGGGAGGTGTTTCTAAATGTGGGTGGGGGGGGGGGGCGACTGTCTAGGAGAGAGAAACCGGTGTTCCTACTTACTAGGAACACACGATCTGTCTCCTCTCCCCTGAAAGAACCGGAATTTGTGTGTCACGAGCGATTGCGGGAGCCTGGTGGTCATCACGCCCGTCGTGCACTCGCATCGGCTCCGGGCACACGCTGCGGGCGCGTGCCCCTATTGGCCAAAAGGTGAAGGGATGTCGTTTCGACCAGCCGTTCTGCGGCAGTAAAACTGCGGCGGCTGGTCGGCAAGTGTTTTTTTCAATGGGCAACTGTGGTGGAGACAAATGAGGTTCCCAACTACATCCCCGAACCACAAAACAGCCGATATTGACCTTTTTTAGGTGAAGAGGTCACGGCGGTGGTCCGGTGAGTCGGCCTTTCTCTCACCTCCACCGGGTGATTTCTGTGAAGGTCTTTCCATTGGCGACGGTGTAACGATTGAAGTCGTATCACAATCAATTTATGGACTTTAGTTTTTGATGAAATGGTCACTATATTGTCTATTTTCACTTATGTCATGAATTTTCTATGTATTGATTAGCACTTTGCACTTTAACATTGTTGCAGCTAGAGTTGATCGGGTTTATAGCGCCCCCTACAATCATTTATTCTTTATCAGTTCAAGGCAGCACTTTGCACTTTTTAAGGGGAGCCGCTTTAACACACGAGTTCAAAAATCATCGCTCAGTTTATTTTTATGAACCCATAGTGCGAGGTTCTTCTTCTTACTTCCTACCTTCTGTTATAGGGTGACAACTGTCTCCCAGGTGCGCTCCTTGTAGTGCCACCCTGTCATACACTCCCCTGGTGGAGACAAGTGGTAGTGGTGGCATGCAGGCGTGGTCCACTGTCACCATCCAGAAGCCATTCCAATGATGTGCGGTGGATGGAGGAACGAGTGCATGTGGACAGGAGGTGGCTGAAAGAGACAGCAGGAGATCAGCAGCATGGATGTCAGGAAAAAAAGGGGGTTCCCACCATCCCTGTGCTGAGTTCCCAGGTCTGTACACCCGCTGTGCCCATTATGAGGGGTTCCCACCATCCCTGTGCTGAGTTCCCAGGTCTGTACACCCGCTGTGCCCATTATGAGGGGTTCCCACCATCCCTGTGCTGAGTTCCTGGGTCTGTACATCTGCTGTGCCCATTATGAGGGGTTCTCACCATCCCTGTGCTGAGTTCCCGGGTCTGTACACCCGCTGTGCCCATTATGAGGGGTTCCCACCATCCCTGTGCTGAGTTCCCAGGTCTGTACACCCGCTGTGCCCATTATGAGGAGTTACCACCATCCCTGTGCTGAGTTCCCAGGTCTGTACACCCGCTGTGCCCATTATGAGGGGTTCTCACCATCCCTGTGCTGAGTTCCTGGGTCTGTACACCCGCTGTGCCCATTATGAGGAGTTACCACCATCCCTGTGCTGAGTTCCCAGGTCTGTACACCCGCTGTGCCCATTATGAGGGGTTCTCACCATCCCTGTGCTGAGTTCCTGGGTCTGTACACCCGCTGTGCCCATTATGAGGGGTTCTCACCATCCCTGTGCTGAGTTCCCGGGTCTGTACACCTGATGTGCCCATTATGAGGAGTTCCCACCATCCCTGTGCTGAGTTCCCAGGTCTGTACACCCGCTGTGCCCATTATGAGGGGTTCTCACCATCCCTGTGCTGAGTTCCTGGGTCTGTACACCCGCTGTGCCCATTATGAGGGGTTCTCACCATCCCTGTGCTGAGTTCCCGGGTCTGTACACCCGCTGTGCCCATTATGAGGGGTTCCCACCATCCCTGTGCTGAGTTCCTGGGTCTGTACACCCGCTGTGCCCATTATGAGGAGTTCCCACCATCCCTGTGCTGAGTTCCCGGGTCTGTACACCCGCTGTGCCCATTATGAGGAGTTCCCACCATCCCTGTGCTGAGTTCCCGGGTCTATACACCTGCTGTGCCCATTATGAGGGGTTCCCACCATCCCTGTGCTGAGTTCTCAGGTCTGTACACCCGCTGTGCCCATTATGAGGAGTTACCACCATCCCTGTGCTGAGTTCCCAGGTCTGTACACCCGCTGTGCCCATTATGAGGGGTTCCCACCATCCCTGTGCTGAGTTCCCGGGTCTGTACACCCGCTGTGCCCATTATGAGGGGTTCCCACCATCCCTGTGCTGAGTTCCTGGGTCTGTACACCCGCTGTGCCCATTATGAGGAGTTCCCACCATCCCTGTGCTGAGTTCTCGGGTCTGTACACCCGCTGTGCCCATTATGAGGGGTTCCCACCATCCCTGTGCTGAGTTCCCGGGTCTGTACACCTGCTGTGCCCATTATGAGGAGTTCCCACCATCCCTGTGCTGAGTTCCCGGGTCTGTACACCCGCTGTGCCCATTATGAGGAGTTCCCACCATCCCTGTGCTGAGTTCCCGGGTCTATACACCTGCTGTGCCCATTATGAGGGGTTCCCACCATCCCTGTGCTGAGTTCCCGGGTCTATACACCTGCTGTGCCCATTATGAGGGGTTCCCACCATCCCTGTGCTGAGTTCCCGGGTCTATACACCTGCTGTGCCCATTATGAGGGGTTCCCACCATCCCTGTGCTGAGTTCCCGGGTCTATACACCTGCTGTGCCCATTATGAGGGGTTCCCACCATCCCTGTGCTGAGGTCCCTGGTCTCAATGAGCCTTGGCTACCCATGACCCTTCCCGACCTCTGCATATCTGGAACACCCCACAAGAGCTGCAGTTTTGGAGTCGCTCTGACCCGGTCATCCAACCATTACAATTTGGCCCTTGTCAAAGCATCTCAAATCTTTACACCTGTCCATGTTTTTCTGCTTTCGAACACATCATCTTCAGGGACAACATGTTTACTTGCTGCCTTATATATCCCACCCACTTTCAGATGCCATTGTAATGAGATAATTGATGATAGTCACTTTACCAGTCAGTGGTCATAATGTTATGGTTAATCATTATATACACTATATTACCAAAAAGTATTGGGACGCCTGCAAACATGAACTCTAATGGAATCCCGGTCTTAGTCCGTAGGGTTCAATATTGAGTTGGCTCCGCCCTTTGCAGCTATAACAGCTTCAACTCTTCTGGGAAGGCCGTCCACAAGGTTTAGGAGGGTGTCTATGGGAATGTTTGACCATTCTTCCAGAAGAGCATTTGTGAGGTCAGGCACTGATGTTGGATGAGAAGGCCTGGCTCGCAGTCTCCGCTCTAATTCATCCCAAAGGTGTTCTATCGGGTTGAGGTCAGGACTCTGTGCAGGCCAGTCAAGTTCCTCCACCCCAAACTGGCTCATCCATGTCTTTATGGACCTGGCTTTGTGCACTGGTCCAAATCATTTGGTGGAGGGGGGATTATGGTGTGGGGGTTGTTTTTCAGGGGTTGGGCTTGGCCCCTTAGTTCCAGTGAAGGGAACTCTTAAGGCGTCAGCATACCAAGACATTTTGGACAATTTCATGCTCCCAACTTTGTGGGAACAGTTTGGGGATGGCCCCTTCCTGTTCCAACATGACTGCCCACCAGTGCACAAAGCAAGGTGATGATGATGATGATCCCGCTGAGCAAGTGGATCGCGGTCCACCCCGTGTGAAAGGGGCCTAAAAGCACAACTTTGATTTTCGCACACCAGCTCCAATGCTTGCAATCACAATATTATGCTGGATCGGTTCACACTGATACGGTGCGGGATTGACAACGATTCCTGTGCATCGCACTCCATTCATGCGAACCGCTGCGGGTGTCAATGTTAAGTTAACGACACCCCAAAAACAGGCCACAAAACGCAGTGCGATTGGCAGAATCGGATCGCATGGGTGTGAAAACCCAATGCGATCTGATTCCAGTGCAGAAAACAAAAAAAGGTGCATACCCCTTTTCCATGCGGTGAAGTGCAATTTGAGCAATACGAAATGAGTCATACAGCACTGCAAATAAAAAAAAAACAAAAACGTGCATGTGACAGGAATACGGTGTGAGGCTGGGTTCACACCTATGCAGGTTGCAGTTTGCATTTTTTAATACACGTTTTTGATCCATTGAGGTCTAAGCAACCAAAAAAAACAGAAAAAAGTCCCTGGCCCTTTCCATAAAATGCACAGATGTGAACGTGACCCATAGGAAACTATGTTATATGGACTTTAGCGCGTTTCTGCAAAAACTAAAATCGCACTAAAAAAAAAAAAAAAAAAATGCATAGGTGTGAACCAGGCCTGATTCCTGTCCGTATCCCATGAGACTTCCAGCAGCGCATCAGTGGGAACTGAGACTGAGACAGAACTTTCATTGCAGAGATGGACTTGAAACAAAGTATCCCCGGGAAAAGTATCTTTGGAAAATAAAAATAAAAATATCCTTGGAAAATGAACAAAATGTATACATGGAAAACAAAGTATCCTTAGAAAATAAACAAAGAATCTTCAGAAAATATATACATGGAAAAAAAAAAGTATCCCTGGAAAAGAAATAAAAGTATCCTTTTAAAATAAACAAAATATCTCAAGAATATGAAAAAAAAAAGTATCCTTGGGGAAAAAAAAACAAAATATATACATTGAAAATTAAGTAGGTATACATGGAAAATAAACAAAGTATCCCTAGAAAATAAGGCCTCATGCACACGGACGTTTTTACAGCTGCTTTTTTGAGCTTTTTTTGCAGCTTAAAAAGGCCTGTCTATGTTAGTCTATGGCTTCATGCCCACCTAGGCGTTTTTGAGCTGCAAGTGGCATAGGCGTTTTTAAGCTGTAAAAAGAACCCAGGACCAGTGGGTTCTGAGAGAACGTTTTTCAGATGTAAAAATGCTCTAACGCTGAAAAACGCTCAAAAACGCTCAAAAACGTCACACCAATGTTTTTTAGCGTTTTTGATCCATTGAAAAAAAAAAAAAAAAATTTGAAAAAAAAAAAAAACGCTCAAAAACGCTAACGCTGAAAAATGCTCAAAAACGCTAAAAAACGCTATTGCAAAAACGCTGAAAAAAGCTGAAAAAAAGTTTAAAAAAAATCACTGCAACGTTTTTTTTTCATAACGTTTTTTTAACAGCCTGTGTGCATGAGGGCTAAAAATAAAAAGTATCCTTGGAAAATGAACAAAATATACACATGGAAAATTAAGAAAATATACATGGAAAATAAACAAAGTATTAAAGTATCCTTAGAAAAGAAACTAAATTATCCTTTTAAAATTAACAAAAATATATACATGGAAAATAAAGAAAGTATACTTGGAAAATAAACAAGGAATCCTCGGAAAACAAAGTATCCCTGGAAAATAAAAATAAAAATGATATATTCCATGTATATATTATAATATATACATGGAAAATAAACAAATTATATACATTCAAAATAAACATGGAATCCTTGGAAAATAAACAAAATATATACACATGGAAAATAAAGAAAGTATACTTGGATAATAAAGTAATGCATGGAAAAATACAACAATGTATCATTTATGAAAGTGAACAGGAATGTTACTGTTATCCTCATCAGATTTAAAGGGCCCGTCGAAACTATTGCAATTGAAATCAATAAATGTTAAATTGCATGTGTTCCCATCATATAACGGCCCGGTACATCTCTTCACTGCTGTGCATTTGGAAATGACAACACGCCCATTGTGTTCAGTTTTACTATACTGGGCGGCCAACAGAATTCAATGGCGGGGCATGTAACATGCGTTTTGATGTGTTGGCGACAAATACTAACAAGCCGGGATCAACAGCCGATAGCTCTGTCCACTCCGAATCCAAAAACACATTGGAAATGCCCGTCAGTAAGGCCTGATTCACACCTACCCTGTTTCCCCCGAAAATAAGACCTAGCGTGATTGTCAGTGATGGCCGCAATATAAGCCCCACCCCCCAAATAAGCCCTAGTTAAAGTCCTTGTAGGTCTTATTTTCAGGGAAGGGCTTATTTTCGGGGAAACAGGGTATTGCATTTTTAGTGCTTTTTGCATTTTGCAGGTTTGCACTACAGCCCATCCAACATGGTTTCCTATGGAACACGTTCTGTAGAGCAAGTCTGCAAAATGCAAAAAGCACTAAAAATGCCATAGGTGTGAATCAGGCCTTACGCCTGGCAACGCACAGAAGAAACGCACATCGGCACAAGCCTAACACTGCGAATAAACGAACCTCTGCGCACATACATGGATCTAAATGGGCTCGAAGAATTCTGGCATTGTCCAACATTGGCAGCCAACACCCGTCCGGACCTGCCCAATGAATAGGAGAAAGGGGCCCGCCAGTACTCTGTATTTTATATCTTGTCGGGGGAGGGGGATCCAGGCCAGGGGCATCATTACTATGTGTTCTGATAATAATACAGTACAATGTTTCCATCACAGATACAAATCCCCATCATTACCATTCTCTGTCACACATGAATAGTCCCAGCAGAGGATCACAATGGAGGATTGGGGGAGGGTTCTTTATAAAGCAGCACAGGTGCATTGTGGGCGGGGGGGTCATGTAATACAGATTTCCCCGTAGCGCAGGTGATGTGCGTTATTGTGACACAGAAGTGCTAATTATTTATTTCTATCAGACGTTGTTACATTGTATCTCCTCCAACAGCTAATTACTGCATTATCTACACAGAGGTTAATTAGCTCCAGCTGTGCTGCTACCTGGAAAGAGGGAAAGTCTCACCTGCTGGGGCTCAGACCACATTCACAAAGGGCACTTGTGGTTGGGGGAATAGTAAAAACACGGGGGGGGGGGGGGAGGGGGGGTTGAGCCACATTTTTACCACACCCCCCCAACTTCTACCCCTTAACCTACTGCCGCCTATGTAACTTATATGTTCATCAGCAAAAAAAGGGTGGACTTTAACGTCTCCACGCCGCACGTCTGCGCTCCCGGCACAGAGGCTGAGCTGTTAGCCTCCCCGTTCCCATTGGAGTGATTTGTCATGTGATTTGACGGGTCGCATCCTATGGCGCCGTTCAAATGGACGCAAAGCCGACTTTGTGGTGCCGCATCGATTTGAAAAAGTAGAAAATGCACTACTTTTGCTGAATTTGGGTGCGACTTCAATAGACATTTGTGCACGAAGCCTCACAGATGTCTTCAAAGTCGTCCCCGAAGTCGCACGGAGAGATAATCGCGCGATTTCAAAGCCGCACTCAATGTGAACGGGGATTAGAGACAGCTCTCAGTCCCCGCGAATGAATGGGAGGGGGTCATGTGACCACCGTGACAGCCAAATAAATCACATGATCACTGATCCTTCCTGCCCCCCCCCAGGCATTCAGAACTTTTGAGGGAGGGGTTAAGCTGCAAAGACAGTAGATGGGGGGTGTACACATGATGCGGCAAAAATGACCCCCCCCCCCTTCCCCTGAATGGGGCCGTACCGCGACCACCCTGCAACCACGTGTAGTCAATTGTAATGCCTCCTCCTCACCTGTCACACTTCCTCTGAAGAGCCATCCACCGCGGATCACTCTTCAGAGGCTGACATCAGTGTAAACAAGCCCTCCAGTTTAGTTTACACTTGCAATCAGGGGGTTGTAAAGACAGGCAGTGGATCAACACATTTAACAGTGTGTGTGTGTGTGTGTGGGGGGGGGGGTAGTAGAGTACACATGCCCCCCCTCCCCCTGCGACTGAGCTATAGTTGAATGACAGCTACAGCATGGTGATCTAGTTCTGGGAGGGCGTCTATTGACGTTCTTTTCTCACACCGTCACAGCGGGAGGAGAGAAGAAGAGCCGGTAGGCTGCCAGTGTGAAAGGGGACAGTTCCACTGATAATCAGGGCCTTGATGATCATTGCAGCCCCAGCAGTGCCCATCAATGCTGCCAATCAATGCCTCCTTATCAGTGCCACCTATCAGTGCCCATCAGTGCTGCCTATCAGTGCAGCTTCATCAGTGCCCATCAATGCTGTCAATCAGTGCCCATCAGTGCAGCTTCATCAGTGCCCACCAGTGCTGTCAATCAGTGCCTATCAGTGCTGTCAATTAGTGCTCATCAGTGCTGCCAATTAGTGCCCATCAGTGCTGCCAATCAGTGCCCACCAGTGCTGTCAATCAGTGCCTATCAGTGCTGTCAATTAGTGCCCATCAGTGCTGCCAATCATTGCTGTCAATCAGTGCCTCCTTATCAGTGCCGGCTATCAGTGCCGCCTATAAGTGCAGCTTCAGCCTATCAGTGCCTCCTCATCAGTGTCACCTATTAGTGCAGCTTCATCAGTGCCCACCAGTGCTGCCAATCAGTGCCTATCAGTGCTACTAATCAGTGCTGTCTATCAGTGCAAATCAGTGCCTCCTCATCAGTTCAACCTATCAGTGCCCATCAGTATCGCCTATCAGTGCCACCTCTCAGTGCCCATCAGTGTCGCCAATCAGTGCTGCCCATCAGCGCTACCAATCAGTGACCATCAGTGCTGTCTATCAGTGCCAATCAGTGCCTCCTCATCAGTGCAACCTATCAGTGCCCACCAGTATCGCCTATCAGTGCCACCTATCAGTGCCCATCAGTGTCACCTATCAGTGCTGCCCATCAGTGCCTATCAGTGCCACCAATCAGTGCCCATCAGTGTCACCTATCAGTGCTGTCCATCAGTGCCTATCAGTGCCACCAATCAGTGACCATCAGTGCTGTCTATCAGTGCCAATCAGTGCCTCCTCATCAGTGCAACCTATCAGTGCCCATCAGTATCGCCTATCAGTGCCACCTATCAGTGCCCATCAGTGTCACCTATCAGTGCTGCCCATCAGTGCCTATCAGTGCCACCAATCAGTGCCCATCAGTGTCACCTATCAGTGCTGTCCATCAGTGCCTATCAGTGCCACCAATCAGTGGCCATCAGTGCTGTCTATCAGTGCCACCTCATCAGTACCACCTATCAGTGCCCATCAATGTTGCCTACCAGCGCTGCCCATCAGTACCACCTCACTGGCACTGATTTGCACTGATAGACAGCACGTGTTGCTTCATCCTCTGCCCCATTGATCACACATGTGGCACTTGGACGAATCATATCTCAGGGTCTGATGAGGAAGCCGCAGCTGTTCACTATGAAGAAGAGACAAGAACGGTATGCCTCGGCTGGGGTGGGACAAATTTAGATGGGGGGGCATCCGATTTTAGTCTTGCCTAGAGCAGCGCAAAACCAAAACATACCACTGGCTGTGATACAAGACAAGATGTACAGGGAAAAAACAGGCAGTGAGGAGGTGACATAACGCCTCCCGAATGCCCTCTCAAAAGCGATCCACCACATATTGCTTATCAGGAGGAACACTTGTGTAAACAAATTCCGAGCACGCATCACAGTGCTTCTTGCATGTTTTTTGTGCAGTAATGTGTTGTAGAGCTCAGGACGGTGCTGTGCATAGACACAATGTGGCATTTTTAGTTCAGCGCACACCAACGCAGCGTGGAGGACATGTCTTGTTCTTGCACTCGGACTGTGTTGGGACAATGTAGTTCTGATTAGAGTTAGAAAATCCAAGCTTTATTGTAACATGCGACTGCCAGAAGCCCTGTTCTAGGGGGGTCATTAGGTTTTGTATGGTAATCTAGGTCACATACACTATATTACCAAAAGTATTGGGACGCCTGCCTTTACACATATTAACTTTAATGGCCTCCCAGTCTTAGTCCGTAGGGTTCAATATTGAGTTGGCTCACCCTTTGCAGTTCGTTTGCACCTTGTTTTGTACACTGGTGGGCAGTCATGTTGGAAGTGGAAGGGTTCATCACCAAACTGCTCCCACAAAGTTGGGACCATGAAGTTGTCTAAAATGTCTTGGTATGCTGACGCCTTAAGAGTTCCCTTCACTGGAACTAAGGGGCCAAGCCCAACCCCTGAAAAACAACCCCACACCATAATCCCCCCTCCACCAATCCCCAAAGCAAGGTCCATAAAGACATGGATGAGCGAGTTTGGGGTGGAAGAACTTGACTGGCCTGCACAGAGTCCTGACCTCAACCCAATAGAACACTTTTGGGATGAATTAGAGTGGACACTGCGAGCCAGGCCTTCTCGTCCAACATCAGTGCCTGAACTCACAAATGTTCTTCTGGAAGAATGGTCAAACATTCCCATAGACACCCTCCTAAACCTTGTGGACGGCCTTCCCAGAAGAGTTGAAGCTGTTATAGCTGCAAAGGGCGGAGCCAACTCAATATTGAACCCTACGGACTAAGACTGGGAGGCCAATAAAGTTCATGTGTGTGTAAAGGCAGGCGTCCCAATACTTTAGGTATTATAGTGTATCTTTAAAGGGGTCACCCAGGGAAAGGGGTCCCAACA
Organism: Aquarana catesbeiana; assembly: GCF_042186555.1. Lineage (NCBI taxonomy): Eukaryota > Metazoa > Chordata > Amphibia > Anura > Ranidae > Aquarana > Aquarana catesbeiana. Next base: position 10,106,327 of record NC_133335.1, read on the forward strand.
AGCTGCACCACGTGGTTAGGCGTGCGTTTGCCAATCCATGGTGGTACCATTAAGAATTATGCCAAAGACCATAGAAACAAACCACATCTCCTCTGATGAAATGTCCGTCTCTTCAGTATCACAAGCCTTTCATTGCTGCCGGATTCCAAATCTATTTTTTCTTTTAATAAAGTGATGTCAGAAGCCGGCACTATGAGATGTTTCCTATACAAATGAGAAGAGGTGGTGGGAACCTTAATGTTGGAGTGGTATTCTTGCGTCGTGCTCCTCGCGGCGTTTGCATTTCACAGGTCATTAGGAAGGAAACGCGACAAGTCTATTAGTCGTTCGCCTTCGTCGCGCAAACATTGTGTTCCAATTACAGAGCTGATGGGATCCCTCCATATTATAGTTTACTTCCATTTTTGTTTTTTTTATATATCGTTAGTTATTATATACATTACATTGTAACCATTTCACCACAAAAAGATCCAGAGTGGAATTCTCAGCATTGGTTCTTATTCTGTAACCATTCATGAATAATAATAAATGATAATAATTTGATATAAATGTAATGGAAGGAAAGCTCGGTTTAGCGGACATGGCCCTTCCATAGACTATGCTGGCATTCCATACCATAGAACAGATTGGTAGACACAAAGTAAATCCTGGGGAGGCGTACTACATTTGTCACCGGCTCTTCCCGTCCATCAGTCATGCTGAGCCCGCCCTCCGTTTTTTTCTTCTTCTTTCGTCTTCTTTTTTCTTCTTCCTTCGTTCACCTTCTTCTTCTTTCTTCCTCTGCTTTCATCTTTTTCTTTCTTCTTTATCTTCTTTCATCCTCTTCTTCTTTCTTCCTCTTCTTTCGTCTTTTTTTTTTCTTCTTCTTCTTTCACCTTCTTCCTGTTCTTTCGTATTGTTCTCTTTCTTCTTTCTTCCTCTTCTTCTTCTATCTACTTCTTCTTCTATCTTCGTCTTCTACTTTCATCTTCTTCTTTCATCTTTTTCTTTCTTCTTCTTTTTTCATCTTTTTCTTTCTTCTTCTTTTTTCATCTTTTTCTTTCTTCTTCTTCCCCTTCTTTCGTCTTTTTTTCTTCTTCTTCTTCTTCATCTTTTTCCGTCATCTTCTTCTTTTTCTTCTTCTTCTTTCTTCCTCTTCTTTTGACTTTTTCTTTCTTCTTCTTTCATCTTCTTCTTCTTCTTTCATCTTCTTCTTCTTCTTTCATCTTCTTCTTTCATCTTCTTCTTCTTTCATCTTCTTCTTTCTCTTTCATCTTCTTCTTCTTTTTCTTCTTCTTTCTTCCTCTTTTTTTTCTTTTCTCTTACTCTTCTTTCGTCTTTTTCTCTCTTCTTCTTTCATCTTCTTATTTCATCTTCTTCTTTCTACCTCTTCTTTCGTCTTTTTCCTTCTTCTTCCTCTTCTTTCATCTTCTTCTTCTTGCATCTTCTTCTTTTTATTCTTCTTCTTCTTCTTTCTTCTTCTTCTTTCATCTTCTTTTTATCTTCTTCTTCTTTTATGCTCTTCTTTTTCCTTTTTTTTTTCCTTCTTCTTCTTTCCAAATCATTTGGTGGAGGGGGGATTATGGTGTGGGGGTTGTTTTTCAGGGTTGGGTTTGGCCCCTTAGTTCCAGTGAAGGGAACTCTTATGCGTCAGCATACCAAGACATTCTGGGCAATTTCATGCTCCCAACTTTGTGGGAACAGTTTGACGATTGCCCCTTCCTCCACAGCAATCTGAATCTCTCTATGTATGGCTCACATGCTGAACACAAGTCTAAAACAAGCTGGGAGCCATTGATGATTATTGGTCCATCAATCCTAATTTCCACAGGTGAACTGCACACAAACTGAGCCTCTATAGAGTCCTTCCATCGCTACGCATCAGGGAAACCGCTTAGCGGTTACTTGGAAAATCACAGCAATCGCTGTAGT